>NW_024471127.1:0-108943 GCF_017639515.1 Carcharodon carcharias
CCCAGTGAGAGTCAGTGTGTGTGGGACCCGTACCCCAGTGAGAGTCAGTGTGTGTGGGACCCGTACCCCAGTGAGAGTCAGTGTGTGTGGGACCCGTACCCCAGTGAGAGTCAGTGTGTGTGGGGACCGTACCCCAGTGAGAGTCAGTGTGTGTGGGACCCGTACCCCAGTGAGTGTCAGTGTGTGTGGGACCCGTACACCAGTGAGAGTCAGCGTGTGTGGGACCCGTACCCAGTGAGAGTCAGTGTGTGTGGGACCCGTACCCCAGTGAGAGTCAGTGTGTGTGGGACCCGTACCCCAGTGAGAGTCAGTGTGTGTGGGACCCGTACCCCAGTGAGAGTCAGTGTGTGTGGGACCCGTACCCCAGTGAGAGTCAGTGTGTGTGGGACCCGTACCCCAGTGAGAGTCAGTGTGTGTGGGACTGAACCCCAGTGAGAGTCAGTGTGTGTGGGACCCGTACCCCAGTGAGAGTCAGTGTGTGTGGAACTGTATCACAGTGAAGTCAGTGTGTGTGGGACCCGTACCCCAGTGAGAGTCAGTGTGTGTGGGACCCGTACCCCAGTGAGAGTCAGTGTGTGTAGGAACCAGTACCCCAGTGAGAGTCAGTGTGTGTGGGACCCGTACCCCAGTGAGAGTCAGTGTGTGTGGGACCCGTACCCCAGTGAGAGTCAGTGTGTGTGGGACCCGTACCCCAGTGAGAGTCAGTGTGTGTGGGACCTGTACCCAGTGAGAGTCAGTGTGTGTGGGACCCGTACCCCAGTGAGAGTCAGTGTGTGTGGGACCCGTACCCCAGTGAGAGTCAGTGTGTGTGGGACCCGTACCCCAGTGAGAGTCAGTGTGTGTGGGACCCGTACCCCAGTGAGAGTCAGTGTGTGTGGGACCCGTACCCCAGTGAGAGTCAGTGTGTGTGGGACCCGTACCCCAGTGAGAGTCAGTGTGTGTGGGACCCGTACCCCAGTGAGAGTCAGTGTGTGTGGGACCCGTACCCCAGTGAGAGTCAGTGTGTGTGGGACCCGTACCCCAGTGAGAGTCAGTGTGTGTGGGACCCGTACCCCAGTGAGAGTCAGTGTGTGTGGGACCCGTACCCCAGTGAGAGTCAGTGTGTGTGGGACCCGTACCCCAGTGAGAGTCAGTGTGTGTGGGACCCGTACCCCAGTGAGAGTCAGTGTGTGTGGGACGTGCACCCCAGTGAGAGTCAGTGTGTGTGGGACCCGTACCCCAGTGAGAGTCAGTGAGTGTGGGACCCGCACCCCAGTCAGAGTCCGTGTGTGTGGGACCCATACCCCAGTCAGAGTCAGTGTGTTTTGGACCCGTACCACTGTGAGAGTCAGTGTGTGTGGGACTCGTTTCCCAGTGAGAGTCAGTGTGTGTGTGGAACCCGTACCCCAGTGAGAGTCATTGTGTGTGGGACCCGTACCCCAGTGAGAGTCAGTGTGTGTGGGACCCGTACCCAGTGAGAGTCAGTGTGTGTGGGACCCGTTACCCCAGTGAGAGTCAGTGTGTGTGGGACCCGTACCCCAGTGAGAGTCACAGTGTGTGGGACCCGTACCCCAGTGAGAGTCAGTGTGAGTGGGACCCGTACCCCAGTGAGAGTCAGTGTGTGTGGGACCCGTACCACAGAGAAAGAGACAGTGTGTGTGGGACCCGTACCCCAGTGAGGGTCAGTTGTGTGAGAACCTAACCCCAGTGAGAGTCAGTGTGTGTCGGAACCGTACCCCAGTGAGAGTCAGTGTGTGTGGGACCTGTGCCCCAGTGAGAGTCAGTGTGTGTGGGACCGTACCCCAGTGAGAGTCAGTGTGTGTGGGACCCGTACCCCAGTGAGAGTCAGTGTGTGTGGGACCCGTACCCCAGTGAGAGTCAGTGTGTGTGGGACCCGTACCCCAGTGAGAGTCAGTGTGTGTGGGACCCGTACCCCAGTGAGAGTCAGTGTGTGTGGGACCCGTACCCCAGTGAGAGTCAGTGTGTGTGGGACCCGTACCCCAGTGAGAGTCAGTGTGTGTGGGACCCGTACCCCAGTGAGAGTCAGTGTGTGTGGGACCCGTACCCCAGTGAGAGTCAGTGTGTGTGGGACCCGTACCCCAGTGAGAGTCAGTGTGTGTGGGACCCGTACCCCAGTGAGAGTCAGTGTGTGTGGGACTGTACCCCAGTGAGAGTCAGTGTGTGTGGGACCCGTACCCCAGTGAGAGTCAGTGTGTGTGGGACCCGTACCCCAGTGAGAGTCAGTGTGTGTGGGACCCGTACCCCAGTGAGAGTCAGTGTGTGTGGGACCCGTACCCCAGTGAGAGTCAGTGTGTGTGGGACCCGTACCCCAGTGAGAGTCAGTGTGTGTCGGAAACGTACCCCAGTGAGAGTCAGTGTGTGTGGGACCCGTAGCCCAGTGAGAGTCAGTGTGTGTGCGTCCGTACCCCAGTGAGAGTCAGTGTGTGTGGGACCCGTACCCCAGTGAGAGTCAGTGTGTGTGGGACCCGTACCCCAGTGAGAGTCAGTGTGTGTGGGACCCGTACCCCAGTGAGAGTCAGTGTGTGTGGGACCCGTACACCAGTGAGAGTCAGTGTGTGTGTGGGACCCGTACCCCAGTGAGAGTCAGTGTGTGTGGGACCCGTACCCCAGTGAGAGTCAGTGTGTGTGAGAACCGTACCCCAGTGAGAGTCAGTGTGTGTGGGACCCGTACCCCAGTGAGAGTCAGTGTGTGTGGGACCCGTACCCCAGTGAGAGTCAGTGTGTGTGGGACCCGTACCCCAGTGAGAGTCAGTGTGTGTGGGACCCGTACCCCAGTGAGAGTCAGTGTGTGTGGGACCCGTACCCCAGTGAGAGTCAGTGTGTGTGGGACCTGTACCCCAGTGAGAGTCAGTGTGTGTGGGACCCGTACCCCAGTGAGAGTCAGTGTGTGTGGGACCCGTACCCCAGTGAGAGTCAGTGTGTGTGGGACCCGTACCCCACTGAATGTCAGTGTGTGTGGGACCCGTACCCCAGTGAGAGTCAGTGTGTGTGGGACTGTACCCCAGTGAGAGTCAGTGTGTGTGGGACCCGTACCCCAGTGAGTGTCAGTGTGTGTGGGACCCGTACCCCAGTGAGAGTCAGTGTGTGTGGGACCCGTACCCCAGTGAGAGTCAGTGTGTGTGGGACCCGTACCCCAGTGAGAGTCAGTGTGTGTGGGACCCGTACCCCAGTGAGAGTCAGTGTGTGTGGGACCCGTACCCCAGTGAGAGTCAGTGTGTGTGGGACCCGTACCCCAGTGAGAGTCAGTGTGTGTGGGACCCTTACCCCAGTGAGAGTCAGTGTGTGTGGGACCCGTACCCCAGTGAGAGTCAGTGTGTGTGGGACCCGTACCCCAGTGAGAGTCAGTGTGTGTGGGACCCGTACCCCAGTGAAGTCAGTGTGTGTGGGACCCGTACCCCAGTGAGAGTCAGTGTGTGTGGGACCCGTACCCCAGTGAGAGTCAGTGTGTGTGGGACCCGTACCCCAGTGAGAGTCAGTGTGTGTGGGACCCGTACCCCAGTGAGAGTCAGTGTGTGTGGGACCCGTACCCCAGTGAGAGTCAGTGTGTGTGGGACTCGTACCCCAGTGAGAGTCAGTGTGTGTGGGACCCGTACCCCAGTGAGAGTCAGTGTGTGTGGGACCCGTACCCCAGTGAGAGTCAGTGTGTGTGGGACCCGTACCCCAGTGAGAGTCAGTGTGTGTGGGACCCGTACCCCAGTGAGAGTCAGTGTGTGTGGGACCCGTACCCCAGTGAGAGTCAGTGTGTGTGGGACCCGTACCCCAGTGAGAGTCAGTGTGTGTGGGACCCGTACCCCAGTGAGAGTCAGTGTGTGTGGGACCCGATACCCCAGTGAGAGTCAGTGTGTGTGGGACCCGTACCCCAGTGAGAGTCAGTGTGTGTGGGACCCGTACCCCAGTGAGATTCAGTGTGTGTGGGACCCGTACCCCAGTGAGAGTCAGTGTGTGTGGGACCCGTACCCCAGTGAGAGTCAGTGTGTGTGGGACCCGTACCCCAGTGAGAGTCAGTGTGTGTGGGACCCGTACCCCAGTGAGAGTCAGTGTGTGTGGGACCCGTACCCCAGTGAGAGTCAGTGTGTGTGGGACCCGTACCCCAGTGAGAGTCAGTGTGTGTGGGACCCGTACCCCAGTGAGAGTCAGTGTGTGTGGGACCCGTACCCCAGTGAGAGTCAGTGTGTGTGGGACCCGTACACCAGTGAGAGTCAGTGTGTGTGGGACTGTAAACCAGTGAGAGTCAGTGTGTGTGGGACCCGTACCCCAGTGAGAGTCAGTGTGTGTGGGACCCGTACCCCAGTGAGAGTCAGTGTGTGTGGGACCCGTACCCCAGTGAGAGTCAGTGTTTGTGGGACCCGTACCCCAGTGAGAGTCAGTGTGTGTGGGACCCGTACCCCAGTGAGAGTCAGTGTGTGTGGGACCCGTACCCCAGTGAGAGTCAGTGTGTGTGGGACCCGTACCCCAGTGAGAGTCAGTGTGTGTGGGACCCGTACCCCAGTGAGAGTCAGTGTGTGTGGGACCCGTACCCCAGTGAGAGTCAGTGTGTGTGGGACCCGTACCCCAGTGAGAGTCAGTGTGTGTGGGACCCGTACCCCAGTGAGAGTCAGTGTGTGTGGGACCCGTACCCCAGTGAGAGTCAGTGTGTGTGGGACCCGTACCCCAGTGAGAGTCAGTGTGTGTGGGACCCGTACCCCAGTGAGAGTCAGTGTGTGTGGGACCCGTACCCCAGTGAGAGTCAGTGTGTGTGGGACCCGTACCCCAGTGAGAGTCAGTGTGTGTGGGACCCGTACCCCAGTGAGAGTCAGTGTGTGTGGGACCCGTACCCCAGTGAGAGTCAGTGTGTGTGGGACCCGTACCCCAGTGAGAGTCAGTGTGTGTGGGACCCGTACCCCAGTGAGAGTCAGTGTGTGTGGGACCCGTACCCCAGTGAGAGTCAGTGTGTGTGGGACCCGTACCCCAGTGAGAGTCAGTGTGTGTGGGACCCGTACCCCAGTGAGAGTCAGTGTGTGTGGGACCCGTACCCCAGTGAGAGTCAGTGTGTGTGGGACCCGTACCCCAGTGAGAGTCAGTGTGTGTGGGACCCGTACCCCAGTGAGAGTCAGTGTGTGTGGGACCCGTACCCCAGTGAGAGTCAGTGTGTGTGGGACCCGTACCCCAGTGAGAGTCAGTTTGTTGGCCCCGTACCCCAGTGAGAGTCAGTGTGTGTGGGACCCGTACCCCAGTGAGAGTCAGTGTGTGTGGGACCCGTACCCCAGTGAGAGTCAGTGTGTGTGGGACCCGTACCCCAGTGAGAGTCAGTGTGTGTGGGACCCGTACCCCAGTGAGAGTCAGTGTGTGTGGGACCCGTACCCCAGTGAGAGTCAGTGTGTGTGGGACCCGTACCCCAGTGAGAGTCAGTTGTTTTGACCCGTACTCCAGTGAGAGTCAGTGTGTGTGAGACGCGTACCCCATTGAGAGTCAGTGTGTGTGAGACGCGTACACCAGTGAGAGTCAGTGTGTGTGGGACCCGTACCCCAGTGAGAGCCAGTGTGTGTGGGAACCATACTCCAGTTAGAGTCGGTGTGTGTTGCGACCCATACACCAGTGAGAGGCAGTGTGTGTGGGACCCGTACCCCAGTGAGAGTCTGTGTTTGTGTGGGACCCGTACCCCAGTGTTAGTCAGCGTGTGTGGGACGGTACCCCAGAGAGAGTCAGTTGTTTTGGACCCGTACTCTAGTGAGAGTCAGTGCTTGTGGGACCCGCACCCCAGTGAGATTGAGCGTCTGTGGACCGATACCCCAGTGAGGGTCAGTGTGTGTGGGACACGTACCCCAGTGAGAGTCAGTGCTTGTGGGACCCGTACCCCAGTGAGAGTCAGTGTGTGTGGGACCCGTACCCCAGTGAGAGTCAGTGTGTGTGGGACCCGTACCCCAGGGAGAGTCAGTGTGTGTGGGAACCGTACCCCAGTGAGAGTCAGTGTGTGTGGGACCCGTACCCCAGTGAGAGTCAGTGTGTGTGGGACCCGTACCCCAGTGAGAGTCAGTGTGTGTGGGACCCGTACCCCAGTGAGAGTCAGTGTGTGTGGGACCCGTACCCCAGTGAGAGTCAGTGTGTGTGGGACCCGTACCCCAGTGAGAGTCAGTGTGTGTGGGACCCGTACCCCAGTGAGTGTCAGTGTGTGTGGGACCCGTACCCCAGTGAGAGTCAGTGTGTGTGGGACCCGTACCCCAGTGAGTGTCAGTTGTGTGGGACCTGTACCCCAGTGAGAGTCAGTGTGTGTGGGACCCGTACCCCAGTGAGAGTCAGTGTGTGTGGGAACCGTACCCCAGTGAGAGTCAGTGTGTGTGGGACCCGTACCCCAGTGAGAGTCGGCGTTTGTTTGGGTCCCGTACTCCAGTGAGAGACAGTGTGTGTTTGGGACCCATACCCCAGTGAGAGTCAGTGTGTGTGCTATCTGTACCCCAGTGAGCGTCTGTGTTTGTGTGGGACCCGTACCCCAGTGTTAGTCAGCGTGTGTGGGGACGCTTTCCCCAGTGAGATTCAGCGTGTGTGGACCGATACCCCAGTGAGAGTCAGAGTGTGTGAGGGACCCGTACCCCAGTGAGAATCAGTGTGTGTGTGGGACCCGTACCCCAGTGAGAGTCAGTGTTTGTGGGACCGGTTCCCCTGAGGGAGTCAGTTGTTTTGGACCCGTACTCTAGTGAGAGTCAGTGCGTGTGGGACGCTTACCCCAGTGAGAGTCAGTGTGTGTGGGACCCGTACCCCAGTGAGAGTCAGTGTGTGTTTGTGAGACTCGTACCCCAGTGAGAGTCAGTGTGTGTGGGACCCGTACCCCAGTGAGAGTCAGTGTGTGTGGGACCCGTACACCAGTGAGTGTCAGTGTGTGTGGGATCCGTACCCCAGTGAGAGTCAGTGTGTGTGGGACCCGTACCCCAGTGAGAGTCAGTGTGTGTGGGAACCGTACCCCAGTGAGAGTCAGTGTGTGTGGGACCCGTACCCCAGTGAGAGTCAGTGTGTGTGGGACCCGTACCCCAGTGAGAGTCAGTGTGTGTGGGACCCGTACCCCAGTGAGAGTCAGTGTGTGTGGGACCCGTACCCCAGTGAGAGTCAGTGTGTGTGGGACCCGTACCCCAGTGAGAGTCAGTGTGTGTGGGACCCGTACCCCAGTGAGAGTCAGTGTGTGTGGGACCCGTACCCCAGTGAGAGTCAGTGTGTGTGGGACCCGTACCCCAGTGAGAGTCAGTGTGTGTGGGACCCGTACCCCAGTGAGAGTCAGTGTGTGTGGGACCCGTACACCAGTGAGAGACAGTGTGTGTGGGACCCGTACCCCAGTGAGAGTCAGTGTTAGTGGGACCCGTACCCCAGTGACTGTCAGTGTGTGTGGGACCCTTCCCCAGTGAGAGACAGTGTGTGTGGGACCTGTACCCCAGTGAGAGTCAGTGTTTTGGACCCGTACCCCAGTGAGACTCAGTGTGTGTTTGTGAGACGCGTACCCCAGTGAGAGTCAGTGTGTGTGGGACCCGTACCCCAGGGAGAGTTAGTCTGTGTTTGTGGGACTCGTACCCCAGTGAGAGTCAGTGCTTGTGGGACCCTTTCCACATTGAGAGTCAGTGCGTGTGGGACCCGTACCCCAGTGGAAGTCAGTGTGTGTGGGACCCGTACCCCAGTGGGAGTCAGTGTGTGTGGGACCCGTACCCCAGTGAAAGTCAGTGTGTGTGGGACCCGTACCCCAGTGAGAGTCAGTGTGTGTGGGACCCGTACCGCAGTGAGAGTCAGTGTGTGTGCGACCCGTACCCCAGTGAGAGCCAGTGTGTGTGGGACCTGTACCCCAGTGAGAGTCAGTGTGTGTGGGACCCCTACGCCAGTGAGAGACAGTGTGTGTTTGTTGGACTCGTACCCCTGTGAGAGTCAGTGTGTGTGTTTCCCATACCCCAGTGAGAGTCAGTGTGTGTGGGACCCGTACCACAGTGTGAGTCAGTGTGTGTGTGGGACCCATACCCCAGTGAGAGGCAGTGTGTGTGGGACCTGTACCCCAGTGAGAGTCAGTGTGTGTGTGGGACCCATACCCCAGTGAGAGGCAGTGTGTGTGGGACCTGTACCCCAGTGAGAGGCAGTGTTTGTGGGACCCATACCCCAGTGACAGTCAGTGTGTCTGGGACCCGTACCCCAGTGAGATTCAGTGTGTGTGGGACCCGTACCCCAGTGAGATTCTGTGTGTGTGGGACCCGTACCCCAGTGAGAGTCAGTGTGTCTGGGACCCGTACCCCAGTGAGATTCTGTGTGTGTGGGACCCGTACCCCAGTGAGAGTCAGTGTGTCTGGGACCCGTACCCCAGTGAGAGGCAGTGTTTGTGGGACCCGTACCCCAGTGAGAGTCAGTGTATGTGGGACACGTATTCTAGTGAGAGTCAGTGTGTGTGGGACCCGTACCCCAGTGAGAGTCCAGTGTGTGTGGGACACATACCCCAGTGAGAGTCAGTGTGTGTGGGACCCGTACCCCAGTGAGAGTCAGTGTGTGTGGGACACGTACCCCAGTGAGAATCAGTTTGTGTGGGACCCGTACCACAGTGAGGGTCAGTGTGTGTGTGACCCGTACCACAGTGAGAATCAGTTTGTTTGGGACCCGTACCTCAGTGAGAGTCAGTGTGTGTTTGTGGGACTCGTACCCCAGTGAGAGTCAGTGTGTGTGGGACCCGTACCCCAGTGAGAGTCAGTGTGCGTGAGGGACCCATGCCCCAGTGTTAGTCAGCGTGTGTGGGACCCGTACCCCAGTGAGAGTCAGTGTGTGTGGACCGATACCCCAGTGAGTGTCAGTTTGTGTGGGACCCGTACACCAGTGAGATTGAGTGTCTGTGGACCGATACGCCAGTGAGGTTCAGTTTGTGTGGGACACGTACCCCAGTGAGAGTCAGTGATTGTGGGACCCGTACCCCAGTGAGAGTCAGTGTGTGTTGGTTCCCGTACTCCAGTGAGAGACAGTGTGTGTTGGGACCCATACCCCAGTGAGAGTCAGTGTGTGTGTTATCTGTACCCCAGTGAGCTCTGTGTTGTGTGGGACCCGTACCCCAGTGTGAGTCAGCGTGTGTGGGACGCTTACCCCAGTGAGAGTCAGCGTGTGTGGACCGATACCCCAGTGAGAGTCAGAGTGTGTGAGGACCCGTACCCCAGTGAGATCAGTGTGTGTGTGGGACCCGTACCCCAGTGAGAGTCAGTGTTTGTGGGACCGTTCCCCTGAGGGAGTCAGTTGTTGTGGACCCGTACCTAGTGAGAGTCAGTGCGTGTGGGACCCGTACCCCAGTGAGAGTCAGTGTGTGTGGGACCCGTACCCCAGTGAGAGTCAGTGTGTGTTGTGGACTCGTACCCCAGTGAGAGTCAGTGTGTGTGGGACCCGTACCTCAGTGAGGGTCAGTGTGTGTGAGACCCGTACCCCAGTGAGAGTCAGTGTGTGTGGGACCCGTACACCAGTGAGAGTCAGTGTGTGTGGTACCCGTACCCCAGTGAGAGTCAGTGTGTGTGGACCGATACCCCAGTGAGAGTCAGTGCTTGTGGAACCCGTACCCCAGTGAGAGTCAGTGTGTGTGGGACCCGTACCCCAGTGAGTGTCAGTGTGTGTTTGTGGGACTCGTACACCAGTGAGAGTCAGTCTGTGTTTGTGGGACTCGTACCCCAGTGACAGTCATTGTGTGTGGACCGATACCCCAGTGAGAGTCAGTGTGTGTGGACCGATAGCCCAGTGAGTGTCAGTTTGTGTTGGAACCGTACACCAATGAGATTCAGCGTGTGTGGGACCCGTACCCCACTGAATGTCAGTGTGTGTGGGACCCGTACCCCAGTGAGGGTCAGTGTGTGTGGGACCCGTACCCTAGTGAGAGTCAGTGTGTGTGGGACCCTTAGCACAGTGAGAGTCAGTGTGTGTGGGTCCCGTACCCGAGTGAGAGTCAGTGTGTGTGGGGCCCGTACCCCAGTGAGAGACAGTGTGTATGGGACCCGACCCCAGTGAGAGTCAGTGTGTGTCGGACCCGTACCCCAGTGAGAGTCAGTGTGAGTGGGACCCGTACCCCAGTGACTGTCAGTGTGTGCGGGTCCCGTACCCCAGTGAGAGTCAGTGTGTGTGGGACCCGTACCCCAGTGAGAGTCAGTGTGTGTGGGACACGTACCCCAGTGGGAATCAATGTCTGTGGGACCGGTACCCCAGTGAGAGTCAGTGTGTGTGGGACTCGTTCCCCAGTGAGAGTCAGTGTGTGTGGGACCCGAACCTCAGTGAGGGTCAGTGTGTGTGAGACCCGTACCCCAGTGAGGGTCAGTGTGTGCGGTTCCCGTACACCAGAGAGATTCAGTATGTGTTTGTGGGAATCGTAGCCCAGTGAGAGTCAGTGTGTGTGTGGTACCTGTAAACCAGTGAAAGTCAGTGTGTGTGTGGGACCCGTACCCCATTGAGAGTCAGTGTGTGTGGGACCCGTACCCCAGTGAGAGTCAGTGTTTGTGGGACCCGTACCCCAGTGAGAGTCAGTGTGTGTGGGACCCGTACCCCAGTGAGAGTCAGTGTGTGTTGGACCTGTACCCCAGTGAGAGTCAGTGTGTGTGAGACTCGTACCCCAGTGAGAGTCAGTGTGTGTGGGACCTGTACCTCAGTGAGGGTCAGTGTGTGTGAGACCCGTACCCCAGTGAGGGTCATTGTGTGCGGTACCCGTACACCAGAGAGATTCAGTATATGTTTGTGGGAATCGTAGCCCAGTGGGAGTCTGTGTGTGTGTGGTACCTGTAAACCAGTGAAAGTCAGTGTGTGTGTCGGACCCGTACCCCTGTGAGAGTCAGTGTGTGTGGGACCCGTACCCCAGTGAGAGTCAGTGTGTGTGGGACCCGTACCCCAGTGAGAGTCAGTGTTTGTGGGACCCGTACCCCAGTGAGAGTCAGTGTGTGTGGGACCCGTACCCCAGTGAGAGTCAGTGTGTGTGGCAACGTACCCCAGTGAGAGTCAGTCTGTGTGGGACGCGTTCTCCTGTTAGAGTCAGTGTGTCTGGGACCCGTACCCCACTGAATGTCAGTGTGTGTGGGACCCGTACCCCAGTGAGTGTCAGTGTGTGTGGGACCCGTACCCAAGTGAGTGTCAGTGTGTGTGTTATCTGTACCCCAGTGAGAGTCAGTGTGCGTGAGGGGCCCATGCCCCAGTGTTAGTCAGCGTGTGTGGGACCCGTACCCCAGTGAGAGTCAGTGTGTGTGGGACGCGTACCCCAGTGAGAGTCAGTGGGTGTGGCACCCGTACCCCAGTGAGAGGCAGTGTGTCTTTGGGACCCGTGCCCCAGTGAGAGTCAGTGTGTGTTTGGGACCCGTACCCCAGTGAGAGTCAGTGTGTGTGGGACCCGTAGCCCAGTGAGAGTCAGTGTGTGTGGGACACGTACCCCAGTGAGAGTCAGTGGGTGTGGGACCCGTATCGCTGTGAGAGTCAGTGTGTGTTTGGGACCCATACCCCTGTGAAAGTCTGTGTGTGTGTTATCTATACCCCAGTGAGAGTCAGTTTGTTGGACCCGTACCCCAGTGAGAGACAGTGTGTGTGGGACACGTTCTACTGTTAGAGTCAATGTGTCTGGGTCCCGTACCCCACTGATTGTCAGTGTGTGTGGGACCCGTACCCCAGTGAGAGTCAGTGTGTGTTTTATCTGTGCCCCAGTGAGAGTCAGTGTGTGTGGGACCCGTACCCCAGTGAGAATCAGTGTGCGTGGGACACGTTCTCCTGTTAGTGTCAGTGTGTCTGGGACCCGTACCCCACTGATTGTGTGTGGGGGACCCGTACCACAGTGAGAGTCAGTGTGTGTGTTATCTGTGCCCCAGTGAGAGTCAGTGTGTGTGGGACCCGTACCCCAGTGAGAGTCAATGTGCGTGAGGGAACCATGCCCCAGTGTTATTCAGCGTGTGTGGGACCCGTACCCCAGTGAGAGTCAGTTGTTTTGACCCTTACTCCAGTGAGAGTCAGTGTGTGTGAGACGCGTACCCCAGTGAGAGTCAGTGTGTGTGGGACCCGTACCCCAGTGAGAGTCAGTGTGTGCGGTACCCGTACCCCAATGATAGTCAGTGTGTGAGGGACCCGTACCCCAGTGAGTATCAGTGTGTGTGGGACCCGTACGCCAGTGAGTGTCAGTTTGTGTGTGACCCGTACCCCAGTGAGAGTCAGTGTGTGTGGGACCCGTACCCCAGTGAGAGTCAGTGTGTGTGGGACCCGTACCCCAGTGAGAGTCAGTGTGTTAGGGACCCGTACCCCAGTGAGAGTCAGTGTGTGTGGGACCTGTACCCCAGTGAGAGTCAGTGTTTGTGGGACCCGTACCCCATTGAGTGTCAGTTTGTGTGGGACCAGTACACCAGTGAGAGTCAGTGTATGTGGGACCCGTACCTCAGTGAGTGTCAGTTTGTGTGGGAACCATACTCAAGTTAGAGTCAGTGGGTGTGGGACCCGTATCGCAGTGAGAGTCAGTTTGTGTTTGGGACCCGTACACCAGTGAGAGTCTGTGTTTGTGTGGGACCCGTACCCCAGTGTTAGTCAGTGTGCGTGAGGGGCCCATGCCCCAGTGTTAGTCAGCGTGCTTGGGACCCGCACCCCAGTGAGAGTCAGTGTGTGTGGGACCCGTACCCCAGTGAGATTCAGTGTGTGTGGGACGCGTACCTCAGTGAGAGTCAGTGTGTGTGGGGCGCGTACCCCAGTGACAGTCAGTGTGTGTGGGACGCGTACCCCAGTGAGAGTCATTGGCTGTGGGACCCGTATCGCAGTGAGAGTCAGTGTGTGTTTGTCCCGTACCCAAGTGAGAGTCAGTGTGTGTGTTATCTGTACCCCAGTGAGAGTCAGTGTGTGTGGGACCCGTACCCCATTGAGTGTCAGTTTGTGTGGGACCCGTTCACCAGTGAGAGTCAGTGTATGTGGGACACGTACCCCAGTGAGTGTCAGTTTGTGTGGGAACCATACTCAAGTTAGAGTCTGTGGGTGTGGGACCCGTATCGCAGTGAGAGTCAGTGTGTGTGGGACCCGTACCCCAGTGTTAGTCAGCATGTGTGGGACCCGTACCCCAGAGAGAGTCAGTTGTTTTGGACCCGTACTCTAGTGAGAGTCAGTGCGTGTGGGACATGTACCCCAGTGTTTGTCAATGTGTGTGGGACAGGTACCCCAGTGATTGTCAGTGTGTGTGGGACCCTTACCCTAGTGAGAGTCAGTGCGTGTGGGACCCGTACTCTAGTGAGAGTCAGTGTCTGTGGGACCCGTACCTCAGTGAGAGTCAGTGTGTGTGTGGGACCCGTACCCCATTGAGACTCAGTGTGTGTGGGACCCGTATCGCAGTGAGAGTCAGTGTGTGTTTTGGACCTACTCCAGTGAGAGACAGTGTGTGTTTGGGACCCTTACCCCAGTGAGAGTCAGTGTGTGTGGGACCCGTACCCCAGTGGGAGTCAATGTTTGTGGGACCCGTACCCCAGCGGGAGTCAGTGTGTGTGGGACTCGTACCCCAGTGAGAGTCAGTGTGTGTGGGACCTGTACCCCAGTGAGGGTCAGTGTGTGTGGGACCCATACCCCACTGAATGTCAGTGTGTGTGGGACCCGTACTCTAGTGAGAGTCAGTGTGTGTGGGACCCGTACACCAGTGAGAGTCATTCTGTGTGTGGGACCCGTTAACCAGTGAGAGTCAGTGTGTGTTTGTCCCGTACCCCAGTGAGGGTTTGTGTGTGTGTTATCTGTACCCCAGTGAGAGTCAGTGTGCGTGAGGGGCCCAAGCCCCAGTGTTAGTCAGCGTGTTTGGGACCCGTAACCCAGTGAGAGTCAGTGTGTGTGGGACCCGTACCCCAGTGAGAGTCAGTGTGTGTGGGACGCGTACCCCAGTGAGAGTCAGTGTGTGTGGGGCGCGTACCCCAGTGAGAGTCAGTGTGTGTGGGACGCGTACCCCAGTGAGAGTCATTGGCTGTGGGACCCGTATCGCAGTGAGAGTCAGTGTGTGTTTGTCCCGTACCCAAGTGAGAGTCAGTGTGTGTGTTATCTGTACCCCAGTGAGAGTCAGTGTGTGTGGGACCCGTACCCCAGTGAGAGTCAGTGTGCGTGAGGGACCCATGCCCCAGTGTTAGTCAGCGTGTGTGGGACCCGTACTCCAGTGAGAGTCAGTTTGTTGGCCCCGTACCCCAGTGAGAGACAGTGTGTGTGGTACACGTACCCCATTGAGAATCAGTGTGTGTGGGACACGTTCTCCTGTTAGAGTCAGTGTGTCTGGGACCCGTACCTCACTGATTGTCAGTGTGTGTGGGACCCGTACCCCAGTGAGTGTCAGTGTGTGTGGGACCCGTACACCAGTGAGAGTCAGTGTGTGTGGGACCCGTACTCTAGTGAGAGTCAGTGTGTGTGGGACCCGTACCTGAGTGAGAGTCAGTGTGTGTGGGACCCGTACCCCAGTGAGAGTCAGTTGTTTTGACCCGTACTCCAGTGAGAGTCAGTGTGTGTGGGACGCGTACCCCATTGAGAGTCAGTGTGTGTGGGACCCGTACACCAGTGAGAGTCAGTGTGTGTGGGACCCGTACCCCAGTGAGAGACAGTGTGTGTGGGAACCATACTCCAGTTAGAGTCGGTGTGTGTTTGGGACCCATACCCCATTGAGACGCAGTGTGTGTGGGACCCGTACCCCAGTGAGAGTCTGTGTTTGTGTGGGACCCGTACCCCAGTGAGAGTCAGTTGTTTTGGACCCGTACTCTTGTGAGAGTCAGTGCGTGTGGGACCCGTACCCCAGTGAGATTCAGCGTCTGTGGACCGATACCCCAGTGAGGGTCAGTGTGTGTGGACCGATACCCCCGTGAGAGTCAGTGTGTGTGGGACCCGTACCCCAGTGAGTGTCAGTGTGTGTGGGGCCCGTACCCCAGTGAGTGTCAGTGTGTGTGGGACCCGTACTCCAGTGAGAGTCAGTGTGTGTTTGTGGGTCTCGTACCCCACTGAATGTCAGTGTGTGTGGGACCCGTACCCCAGTGAGGGTCCGTGTGTGTGTGGGACCCGTACCCCAGTGAGAGTCAGTGTGTGTGGGACACGTTCTCCTGTTAGAGTCAGTGTGTCTGGGACCCGTACCCCAGTGAGAGTCAGTGTGTCTGGGACCCGTACCCCAGTGAGAGTCAGTGTGTGTGGGACCCGTACTCCAGTGAGAGTCAGTGTGTGTTTGTCCCGTACCCCAGTGAGAGTCTGTGTGTGTGGGACCCGTACCCCAGTGAGAGTCAGTGTGTGTGGGACACGTTCTCCTGTTAGAGTCAGTGTGTCTGGGACCCGTACCCCAGTGAGAGTCAGTGTGTCTGGGACCCGTACCCCAGTGAGAGTCAGTGTGTGTGGGACCCGTACCCCACTGATTGTCAGTGTGCGTGGGACCCGTACTCCAGTGAGAGTCAGTGTGTGTTTGTCCCGTACCCCATTGAGGGTCTGTGTGTGTGGGACCCGTACCCCAGTGAGAGTCAGTGTGTTGGACCCTTACCCCAGTGAGAGTCAGTGTGTGTGGGACACGTTCTCCTGTTAGAGTCAGTGTGTCTGGGACCCGTACCCCACTGATTGTCAGTGTGTGTGGGACCCGTACTCCAGTGAGTGTCAGTGTGTGTGGGACCCGTACACCAGTGAGAGTCAGTGTGTGTGGGACCCGTACCCCAGTTAGAGTCAGTGTGTGTGGGTCCCGTACTCTAGTGAGAATCAGTGTGTGTGGGACCCGTACCCCAGTGAGAGACAGTGTGTGGGTTATCTGTGCCCCAGTGAGAGTCAGTGTGTGTGGGACCCGTACCCCAGTGAGTGTCTGTGTGTGTGTGGGACCCGTAAACCAGTGAGGGTCAGGGTGTGTGGGACCAGTACCCCAGTGAGAGTCAGTGTGTGTGGGACCCGTACTCCAGTTAGAGTCAGTGGGTGTGGGACCCATACCCCGAGAGTCAGTGTGTGTGGGTCCCGTACCCCAGTGAGAGTCAGTGTGTGTGGGACCCGTACCCCAGTGAGAGTCAGTGTGTGTGGGACCCGTACCCCAGTGAGAGTCATTTGTGTGTGGGACCCGTACCCCAGTGAGAGTCAGTGTGTGTGGGACCCTTACCCCAGTGGGAGTCAATGTTTGTGGGACCCGTACCCCAGCGGGAGTCAGTGTGTGTGTGACCTGTACCCCAGCGAGGGTCAGTGTGTGTGGGACCCATACCCCAGTGAGAGTCAGTGTGTGTTTGCCCCGTACCCCAGTGAGGGTCAGTGTGTGTGGGACACGTACCCCAGTGAGAGTCAGTGTGTGTGGGACCCGTACCCCAGTGAGAGTCAGTGTGTGTGGGACCCGTAGCCCAGTGAGAGTCAGTGTGTGTGGGACCCGTACCCCAGTGAGAGTCAGTGTGTGTGGGACCCGTACCCCAGTGAGAGTCAGTGTGTGTGGGACCCGTACCCCAGTGAGAGTCAGTGTGTGTGGGACCCGTACCCCAGTGAGAGTCAGCGTGTGTGGGACGCTTTCCCCAGTGAGATTCAGCGTGTGTGGACCGATACCCCAGTGAGAGTCAGTGTGTGTGGACCGATACCCCCGTGAGAGTCAGTGTGTGTGGGACCCGTACCCCAGTGAGTGTCAGTGTGTGTGGGACCCGTACTCCAGTGAGAGTCATTGTGTGTTTCTGGGTCTCGTACCCCACTGAATGTCAGTGTGTTTGGGACCCGTACCCCAGTGAGGGTCCGTGTGTGTGTGGGACCCGTACCCCAGTGAGAGTCAGTGTGTGTGGGACACGTTCTCCTGTTAGAGTCAGTGTGTCTGGGACCCGTAACCCAGTTAGAGTCAGTGTGTCTGGGACCCGTACCCCAGTGAGAGTCAGTGTGTCTGGGACCCGTTCTCCAGTGAGAGTCAGTGTGTGTTTGTCCCGTACCCCAGTGAGGGTCTGTGTGTGTGGGACCCGTACCCCAGTGAGGGTCTGTGTCTGTGGGACCCGTACCCCAGTGAGAGTCAGTGTGTGTGGGACACGTTCTCCTGTTAGAGTCAGTGTGTCTGGGACCCGTACCCCAGTGAGAGTCAGTGTGTCTGGGACCCGTACCCCAGTGAGAGTCAGTGTGTGTGGGACCCGTACTCCTGTGAGAGTCAGTGTGTGTTTGTCCCGTACCCCATTGAGGGTCTGTGTGTGTGGGACCCGTACCCCAGTGAGAGTCAGTGTGTTGGACCCGTACCCCAGTGAGAGTCAGTGTGTGTGGGACACGTTCTCCTGTTAGAGTCAGTGTGTCTGGGACCCGTACCCCACTGATTGTCAGTGTGTGTGGGACCCGTACTCCAGTGAGTGTCAGTGTGTGTGGGACCCGTACACCAGTGAGAGTCAGTGTGTGTGGGACCCGTACCCCAGTGAGAGTCAGTGTGTGTGGGTCCCGTACTCTAGTGAGAATCAGTGTGTGTGGGACCCGTACCCCAGTGAGAGACAGTGTGTGTGTTATCTGTGCCCCAGTGAGAGTCAGTGTGTGTGGGACCCGTACCCCAGTGAGAATCAATGTGTGTGGGACCCGTACCCCAGTGAGAGACAGTATGTGTGTTATCTGTGCCCCAGTGAGAGTCAGTGTGTGTGGGACCTGTACCCCAGTGAGAATCAGTGTGTGTGGGACCCGTGCCCCAGTGAGAGACAGTGTGTGTGTTATCTGTGCCCCAGTGAGAGTCAGTGTGTGAGGGACCCGTACCCCAGTGAGAGTCATTGTGTGTGGGAACCGTACTCCAGTTAGAGTCAGTGGGTGTGGGACCCGTATCGCACTGAGAGTCAGTGTGTGTTTGGGACCCGTACACCAGTGAGAGTCATTCTGTTTGTGGGACCCGTAAACCAGTGTGAGTCAGTGTGTGTGTTATCTGTGCCCCAGTGAGAGTCAGTGTGTGTGGGACCCGTACCCCAGGGAGAGTCAGTGTGTGTGGGACCCGTACCCCAGTGAGAGTCAATGTGTGTGGGACCCGTACCCCAGTGAGAGTCAGTGTGTGTGGGAACCGTACCCCAGTGAGAGTCAGTGTGTGTGGGAATCGTACACCAGTTAGAGTCAGTGGGTGTGGGACCCGTATCGCAGTGAGAGTCAGCGTTTGTTTGGGTCCCGTACTCCAGTGAGAGACAGTGTGTGTTTGGGACCCATACCCCAGTGAGAGTCAGTGTGTGTGTTATCTGTACCCCAGTGAGCGTCTGTGTTTGTGTGGGACCCGTACCCCAGTGTTAGTCAGCGTGTGTGGGACCCGTACCCCAGTGAGATTCAGCGTGTGTGGACCGATACCCCAGTGAGAGTCAGAGTGGGTGAGGGACCCGTACCCCAGTGAGAATCAGTGTGTGTGTGGGACCCGTACCCCAGTGAGAGTCAGTGTGTGTTTGTGAGACTCGTACCCCAATGAGAGTCAGTGTGTGTGGGACCCGTACCCCAGTGAGAGTCAGTGTGTGTGGGATCCGTACCCCAGTGAGAGTCAGTGTGTGTGGGAAATGTACCCCAGTGAGAGTCAGTGTGTGTGGGACCCGTACCCCAGTGAGAGTCAGTGTGTGTGGGACACGTACCCCAGTGAGAGTCAGTGTGTGTGGGACCGGTACCCCAGTGAGAGTCAGTGCGTGTGGGACCCGAACTCTAGTGAGAGTCAGTATGTGTGGGACACGTACCCCAGTGAGAGTCAGTGTGTGTGGGACCCGTACCCCAGTGAGAGTCAGTGCGTGTGTTATCTGTACCCCAGTGAGGGTCAGTGTGTGTGGGACCCGTACCCCAGTGAGAGTCAGTGTGTGTGTTATCTGTGCCCCAGTGTTAGTCAGCGTGTGTGGGACACGTACCCCAGTGAGAGTCAGTGTGTGTGCGACCCGTACTCCAGTGAGAGTCAGTGTGTGTGGGACCCGTACCCCAGTGAGAGTCAGTGTGTGTGGGACCCGTACCCCAGGGAGAGTCAGTGTGTGCGGTACCCGTACACCAGAGAGAATCATTCTGTGTGTGGGACCCGTAAACCAGTGAGAGTCAGTGTGTGTGTTATCTGTGCCCCAGTGAGAGTCAGTGTGCGTGAGGGAGCCATGCCCCAGTGAGAGTCAGTTGTTTTGGACCAGTACTCTAGTGAGAGTCAGTGCGTGTGGGACGCTTACCCCAGTGAGATTCAGCGTGTGTGGACCGATACCCCAGTGAGAGTCAGTGTGTGTGGGACCCGTACCCCAGTGAGAGTCAGTTTTTGTGGGATGCGTTCTCCTGTTAGAGTCAGTGTGTCTGGGACCCGTACCCCACTGAATGTCAATATGTGTGGGACCCGTACCCCAGTGAGGGTCAGTGTGTGTGGGACACGTACCGCAGTGAGAGTCAGTGTGTGTGGGACGCGTTCTCCTGTTAGAGTCAGTGTGTCTGGGACCCGTACCCCAGTGAATGTCAGGGTGTGTGGGACCCGTACACCAGTGAGAGTCATACTGTGTGTGGGACCAGTACCCCCGTGAGAGTCAGTGTGTGTGGGACCCGTACCCAAGTGAGAGTCAGTGTGTGTGGGACCCGTACCCCAGTGAGTGTCAGTGTGTGTGGGACCCGTAGCCCAGTGAGAGTCAGTGTGTGTGGGTCCCGTACCCTAGTGAGAGTAAGTGTGTGTGGGACCCGTACCCCAGTGACTGTCAGTGTGTGTAGGACCTGTACCCCAGTGAGAGTCAGTGTGTGTGAGACCCGTACCCCAGTGAGAGTCAGTGTGTGTGAGACCAGTACCCCAGTGAGAGTCAGTGTGTGTGGGACCCGTACCCCAGTGAGAGTCAGTGTGTTTGGGACCCGTACTCTAGTGAGAGTCAGAGTGTGTGAGGGACCCGTACCCCAGTCAGAATCAGTGTGTGTGGGACCCGTACCCCAGTGAGAGACAGTGTGTGTGGGAACCGTACCCCAGTGAGAGTCAGTGTGTGTGGGACCCGTACCCCAGTGAGAGTCAGTGTTAGTGGGACCCGTACCCCAGTGACTGTCAGTGTGTATGGGACCCGTACCCCAGTGAGAGTCAGTGTGTGTGGGACCCGAATCCCAGTGCGAATCATTGTGTGCGGGTCCCCTACCCCAGTGAGAGTCAGTGTGTGTGGGACCCGTACCTCAGTGAGAGTCAGTGTGTGTGGGACACGTACCCCAGTGGGAGTCAATGTTTGTGGGACCCGTACCCCAGTGAGAGTCAGTGTGGGACTCGTACCCCAGTGAGAGTCAGTGTGTGTGGGACCCGTACCTCAGTGAGGGTCAGTGTGTGTGAGACCCGTACCCCAGTGAGGGTCAGTGTGTGCGGTACCCGTACGCCAGAGAGATTCAGTCTGTGTTTGTGGGAATCGTAGACAGTGAGAGTCAGTGTGTGTGTGGTACCTGTAAACCAGTGAAAGTCAGTGTGTGTGCGGGACCCGTACCCCTGTGAGATTCAGTGTTTGTGGGAACGTACCCCAGTGAGAGTCAGTGTGTGTGGGACCCGTACCCCAGTGAGAGTCAGTGTGTGCGGGACACGTACCCCAGTGAGAGACAGTGTGAGCGGGACACGTACCCCAGTGAGAGTCAGTGTGTGTGGGACCGGTACCCCAGTGAGAGTCAGTGCGTGTGGGACCCGAACTCTAGTGAGTTTCAGTATGTGTGGGACCCGTACCCCATTGAGACTCAGTGTGTGTGGGACCCGTACCCCAGTGAGAGTCAGTGTGTGTGGGACCCGTACCCCAGTGAGAGTCAGTGCGTGTGTTATCTGTACCCCAGTGAGAGTCAGTGTGTGTGTTATCTGTACCCCAGTGAGAGTCAGTGTGTGTGTTAGCTGTACCCCAGTGTTAGTCAGTGTGTTTGGGACCCGTACTCCAGTGAGTGTCAGTGTGTGGCGGACCCGTAACCCAGTGAGAGTCAGTGTGTGTTTGTCCCGTACCCCAGTGAGGGTCAGTGTGTGTGGGACCCGTACCCCAGTGAGAGTCAGTGTGTGTGTTATCTGTGCCCCAGTGAGAGTCAGTGTGTGTGGGAACCGTACCCCAGTGAGAGTCAGTGTGTGTGCGACCCGTACCCCAGTGAGAGTCAGTGTGTGTGGGACCCGTACCCCAGTGAGAGTCAGTGTGTGTGGGACCCGTACCCCAGGGAGAGTCAGTGTGTGCGGTACCCGTACACCAGAGAGAATCATTCTGTGTGTGGGACCCGTAAACCAGTGAGAGTCAGTGTGTGTGTTATCTGTGCCCCAGTGAGAGTCAGTGTGCGTGAGGGAGCCATGCCCCAGTGAGAGTCAGTTGTTTTGGACCAGTACTCTAGTGAGAGTCAGTGCGTGTGGGACGCTTACCCCAGTGAGATTCAGCGTGTGTGGACCGATACCCCAGTGAGAGTCAGTGTGTGTGGGACCCGTACCCCAGTGAGAGTCAGTTTTTGTGGGATGCGTTCTCCTGTTAGAGTCAGTGTGTCTGGGACCCGTACCCCACTGAATGTCAATATGTGTGGGACCCGTACCCCAGTGAGGGTCAGTGTGTGTGGGACACGTACCGCAGTGAGAGTCAGTGTGTGTGGGACGCGTTCTCCTGTTAGAGTCAGTGTGTCTGGGACCCGTACCCCAGTGAATGTCAGGGTGTGTGGGACCCGTACACCAGTGAGAGTCATACTGTGTGTGGGACCAGTACCCCCGTGAGAGTCAGTGTGTGTGGGACCCGTACCCAAGTGAGAGTCAGTGTGTGTGGGACCCGTACCCCAGTGAGTGTCAGTGTGTGTGGGACCCATACCCCAGTGAGGGTCAGTGTGTGTGGGACCCGTACCCTAGTGAGAGTCAGTGTGTGTGGGACCCGTAGCCCAGTGAGAGTCAGTGTGTGTGGGTCCCGTACCCTAGTGAGAGTCAGTGTGTGTGGGACCCGTACCCTTGTGAGAGTCAGTGTGTGTGGGACCCGTAGCCCAGTGAGAGTCAGTGTGTGTGGGTCCCGTACCCTAGTGAGAGTCAGTGTGTGTGGGACCCGTACCCCAGTGACTGTCAGTGTGTGTAGGACCTGTACCCCAGTGAGAGTCAGTGTGTGTGAGACCCGTACCCCAGTGAGAGTCAGTGTGTGTGAGACCAGTACCCCAGTGAGAGTCAGTGTGTGTGGGACCCGTACCCCAGTGAGAGTCAGTGTGTTTGGGACCCGTACTCTAGTGAGAGTCAGAGTGTGTGAGGGACCCGTACCCCAGTGAGAATCAGTGTGTGTGGGACCCGTACCCCAGTGAGAGACAGTGTGTGTGGGAACCGTACCCCAGTGAGAGTCAGTGTGTGTGGGACCCGTACCCCAGTGAGAGTCAGTGTTAGTGGGACCCGTACCCCAGTGACTGTCAGTGTGTGTGGGACCCTTCCCCAGTGAGAGACAGTGTGTGTGGGACCCGAATCCCAGTGCGAATCATTGTGTGCGGGTCCCCTACCCCAGTGAGAGTCAGTGTGTGTGGGACCCGTACCTCAGTGAGAGTCAGTGTGTGTGGGACACGTACCCCAGTGGGAGTCAATGTTTGTGGGACCCGTACCCCAGTGAGAGTCAGTGTGGGACTCGTACCCCAGTGAGAGTCAGTGTGTGTGGGACCCGTACCTCAGTGAGGGTCAGTGTGTGTGAGACCCGTACCCCAGTGAGGGTCAGTGTGTGCGGTACCCGTACGCCAGAGAGATTCAGTCTGTGTTTGTGGGAATCGTAGACAGTGAGAGTCAGTGTGTGTGTGGTACCTGTAAACCAGTGAAAGTCAGTGTGTGTGCGGGACCCGTACCCCTGTGAGATTCAGTGTTTGTGGGAACGTACCCCAGTGAGAGTCAGTGTGTGTGGGACCCGTACCCCAGTGAGAGTCAGTGTGTGCGGGACACGTACCCCAGTGAGAGACAGTGTGTGCGGGACACGTACCCCAGTGAGAGTCAGTGTGTGTGGGACCCGTACCCCAGTGTGAGTCAGTCTGTGTGGGACCCGTACCCCAGTGAGAGTCAGTGTGTGTGGGACGCGTACCCCAGTGAGAGTCAGTGGGTGTGGGACCCCTACCCGAGTGAGAGGCAGTGTGTGTTTGGGACCCGTGCCCCAGTGAGAGTCAGTGTGTGTGGGAACCGTACCCCAGTGAGAGTCAGTGTGTGTGGGACCCGTACCCCAGTGAGAGTCAGTGTGTGTGGGACCCGTACCCCAGTGAGAGTCAGTGTGTGTGGGACACGTACCCCAGTGAGAGTCAGTGGGTGTGGGACCCGTATCACAGTGAGAGTCAGTGTGTGTTTGGGACCCATACCCCAGCGAGAGTCTGTGTGAGTGTTATCTGTACCCCAGTGAGAGTCAGTTTGTTGGACCGGTACCCCAGTGAGAGATAGTGTGTGTGGGACACTTTCTCCTGTTAGAGTCAGTGTGTCTGGGACCCGTACCCCACTGATTGTCAGTGTGTGTGGGACCCGTACGTCAGTGAGAGTCAGTGTGTGTGTTATCTGTGCGCCAGTGAGAGTCAGTGTGTGTGGGACCCGTACCCCTGTGAGAATCAGTGTGTGTGGGACACGTTCTCCTGTTAGAGTCAGTGTGTCTGTGACCCGTACCCCACTGATTGTCAGTGTGTGTGGGACCCGTACCCCAGTGAGATTCAGTGTGTGTGTTATCTGTGCCCCAGTGAGAGTCAGTGTATGTGGGACCAGTACCCCAGTGAGAGTCAATGTGCGTGAGGGACCCATGCCCCAGTGTTATTCAGCGTGTGTGGGAAACGTACCCCAGTGAGAGTCAGTTGTTTTGAGCCGTACTCCAGTGAGAGTCAGTGTGTGTGAGACGCGTACCCCAGTGAGAGTCAGTGTGTGTGGAACCCGTACCCCAGTGAGAGTCAGTGTGTGCGGTACCTGTACCCCAATGAGAGTCAGTGTGTGAGGGACCCGTACCCCAGTGAGAATCAGTGTGTGTGGGACCCGTACCCCAGTGAGTGTCAGTTTGTGTGGGACCCGTACCCCAGTGAGAGTCAGTGTGTGTGGGACCCGTACCCCAGGGAGAGTCAGTGTGTGTGTGACCCGTACCCCTGTGAGAGTCATTGTGTGAGGGACCCGTACCCCAGTGAGAATCAGTGTGTGTGGGACCCGTACCCCATTGAGTGTCAGTTTGTGTGGGACCCGTACACCAGTGAGAGTCAGTGTATGTGGGACCCGTACCCCAGTGAGTGTCAGTTTGTGTGGGAACCATACTCAAGTTAGAGTCAGTGGGTGTGGGACCCGTATCGCAGTGAGAGTCAGTGTGTGTTTGGGACCCGTACCCCAGAGAGAGTCAGTTGTTTTGGACCCGTACTCTAGTGAGAGTCAGTGCGTGTGGGACATGTACCCCAGTGTTTGTCAATGTGTGTGGGACAGTTACCCCAGTGATTGTCAGTGTGTGTGGGACCATTACCCTAGTGAGAGTCAGTGCGTGTGGGACCCGTACTCTAGTGAGAGTCAATGTGTGTGGGAACCATACCCCAGTGAGAGTCAGCGTCTGTGGGACCCGTACCTCAGTGAGAGTCAGTGTGTGTGGGACCCTTACCCTAGTGAGAGTCAGTGCGTGTGGGACCCGTAATCTAGTGAGAGTCAATGTGTGTGGGAACCATACCCCAGTGAGAGTCAGCGTCTGTGGGACCCGTACCTCAGTGAGAGTCAGTGTGTGTGTGGGACCCGTACCCCATTGAGACTCAGTGTGTGTGGGACCCGTATCGCAGTGAGAGTCAGTGTGTGTTTTGGACCCTACTCCAGTGAGAGACAGTGTTCTGTTTGGGACCCTTACCCCAGTGAGAGTCAGAGTGTGTGGGACCCGTACCCCAGTGGGAGTCAATGTTTGTGGGACCCGTACCCCAGCGGGAGTCAGTGTGTGTGGGACTCGTACCCCAGTGAGAGTCAGTGTGTGTGGGACCTGTACCCCAGTGAGGGTCAGTGTGTGTGGGACCCGTACCCCACTGAATGTCAGTGTGTGTGGGACCCGTACTCCAGTGAGAGTCAGTGTGTGTGGGACCCGTACACCAGTGAGAGTCATTCTGTGTGTGGGACCCGTTAACCAGTGAGAGTCAGTGTGTGTTTGTCCCGTACCCCAGTGAGGGTTTGTGTGTGTGTTATCTGTACCCCAGTGAGAGTCAGTGTGTGTGGGACCCGTACCCCAGTGGGAGTCAATGTTTGTGGGACCCGTACCCCAGCGGGAGTCAGTGTGTGTGGGACTCGTACCCCAGTGAGAGTCAGTGTGTGTGGGACCTGTACCCCAGTGAGGGTCAGTGTGTGTGGGACCCGTACCCCACTGAATGTCAGTGTGTGTGGGACCCGTACTCCAGTGAGAGTCAGTGTGTGTGGGACCCGTACACCAGTGAGAGTCATTCTGTGTGTGGGACCCGTTAACCAGTGAGAGTCAGTGTGTGTTTGTCCCGTACCCCAGTGAGGGTTTGTGTGTGTGTTATCTGTACCCCAGTGAGAGTCAGTGTGCGTGAGGGGCCCATGCCCCAGTGTTAGTCAGCGTGTTTGGCACCCGTACCACAGTGAGAGTCAGTGTGTGTGGGACCCGTACCCCAGTGAGAGTCAGTGTGTGTGGGACGCGTACCCCAGTGAGAGTCAGTGTGTGTGGGGCACGTACCCCAGTGAGAGTCAGTGTGTGTGGGACGCGTACCCCAGTGAGAGTCATTGGCTGTGGGACCCGTATCGCAGTGAGAGTCAGTGTGTGTTTGTCCCGTACCCAAGTGAGAGTCAGTGTGTGTGTTATCTGTACCCCAGTGAGAGTCAGTGTGTGTGGGACACGTACCCCAGTGAGAGTCAGTGTGCGTGAGGGACCCATGCCCCAGTGTTAGTCAGCGTGTGTGGGACCCGTACTCCAGTGAGAATCAGTTTGTTGGCCCCGTACTCCAGTGAGAGACAGTGTGTGTGGGACACGTTCTCCTGTTAGAGTCAGTGTGTCTGGGACCCGTACCTCACTGATTGTCATTGTGTGTGGGACACGTACCCCAGTGAGAGTCAGTGCGTGTGGGACCCGTACTCTAGTGAGAGTCAGTGTGTGTGGGACCCGTACACCAGTGAGAGTCAGTGCGTGTGGGACCCGTACTCTAGTGAGAGTCAGTGTGTGTGGGACCCGTACCCCAGTGAGAGTCAGTGCGTGTGGTACCCGTACTCTAGTGAGAGTCAATGTGTGTGGGACCCGTACCCCAGTGAGAGTCAGTGTGTGTGGGACCCGTACCCCAGTGAGAGTCAGTTGTTTTGACCCGTACTCCAGTGAGAGTCAGTGTGTGTGAGACGCGTACCCCAGTGTGAGTCAGTGTGTGTGGGACCTGTACACCAGTGAGAGTCAGTGTGTGTGGGACCCGTACCCCAGTGAGAGCCAGTGTGTGTGGGAACCATACTCCAGTTAGAGTCGGTGTGTGTTTGGGACCCATACCCCAGTGAGAGGCAGTGTGTGTGGGACCCGTACCCCAGTGAGAGTCTGTGTTTGTGTGGGACCCGTACCCCAGTGTTAGTCAGCGTGTGTGGGACCGGTACCCCAGAGAGAGTCAGTTGTTTTGGACCCGTACTCTAGTGAGAGTCAGTGCTTGTGGGACCCGCACCCCAGTGAGATTGAGCGTCTGTGGACCGATACCCCAGTGAGGGTCAGTGTGTGTGGGACACGTACCCCAGTGAGAGTCAGTGCTTGTGGGACCCGTACCCCAGTGAGAGTCAGTGTGTGTTTGTGGGGCTCGTACCCCAGTGAGAGTCATTCTGTGTGTGGGACCCGTAAACCAGTGAGAGTCAGTGTGTGTTTGTCCCGTACCCCACTGAGGGTCAGTGTGTGTGGGACCCGTACCCCAGTGAGAGTCAGTGTGTGTGGGACCCGTACCCCAGTGAGAGTCAGTGTGTGTGGGACCCGTACCCCAGTGAGAGTCAGTGTGTGTGTGAGACGTAGCCCAGTGAGAGTCAGTGTGTGTGGGACCCGTACCCCAGTGAGAGTCTGCGTGCGTGAGGGACCCATGCCCCAGTGTTAGTCAGCGTGTGTGGGACCCGTACTCCAGGGAGAATCAGTGTGTGTGGGACCCGTACCCCAGTGAGTGTCAGTTTGTGTGGGACCCGTACACCAGTGTGAGTCAGTGTGTGTGGAACCCGTACCCCAGTGAGAGTCAGTGTGTGTGGGAACCGTACTCCAGTTAGAGTCAGTGGGTGTGGGACCCGTATCGCAGTGAGAGTCAGCGTTTGTTTGGTTCCCGTACTCCAGTGAGAGACAGTGTGTGTTTGGGACCCATACCCCAGTGAGAGTCAGTGTGTGTGTTATCTGTACCCCAGTGAGCGTCTGTGTTTGTGTGGGACCCGTACCCCAGTGTTAGTCAGCGTGTGTGGGACGCTTACCCCAGTGAGATTCAGCGTGTGTGGACCGATACCCCAGTGAGAGTCAGAGTGTGTGAGGGACCCGTACCCCAGTGAGAATCAGTGTGTGTGTGGGACCCGTACCCCAGTGAGAGTCAGTGTTTGTGGGACCGGTTCCCCTGAGGGAGTCAGTTGTTTTGGACCCGTGCTCTAGTGAGAGTCAGTGCATGTGGGACGCTTACCCCAGTGAGAGTCAGTGTGTGTGGGACCCGTACCCCAGTGAGAGTCAGTGTGTGTTTGTGAGACTCGTACCCCAGTGAGAGTCAGTGTGTGTGGGACCCGTACCCCAGTGAGAGTCAGTGTGTGTGGGACCCGTACACCAGTGAGAGTCAGTGTGTGTGTGGGATCCGTACCCCAGTGAGAGTCAGTGTGTGTGGGACCCGTACACCAGTGAGAGACAGTGTGTGTGGGAAATGTACCCCAGTGAGAGTCAGTGTGTGTGGGACCCGTACCCCAGTGAGAGTCAGTGTGTGTGGGACCCGTACCCCAGTGAGAGTCAGTGTGTGTGGGACACGTACCCCAGTGAATGTCAGTGTGTGTGGGACCCGTACACCAGTGAGAGTCATTCTGTGTGTGGGACCCGTACCCCAGTGAGAGTCAGTGTGTGTGGGACCCGTACCCAAGTGAGAGTCAGTTTGTGTTGGACCCGTACCCCAGTGTTAGTCAGTGTGTGTGGGACCCCTACCCCAGTGAGAGTCAGTGTGTGTGGGACCCGTACCCCAGTGAATGTCAGTTTGTGTGGGACCCGTACACCAGTGAGAATCATTGTGTGTGGGACCCGTACACCAGTGAGAGTCATTGTGTGTGGGACCCGTACCCCAGTGAGTGTCAGTGTGTGTGGGACCCGTACCCCAGTGAGAGTCAGTGTGTGTGGGACCCGTAACCCAGTGAGAGTCAGTTGTTTTGGACCCGTACCCCAGTGAGACTCAGTGTGTGTTTGTGGGACTCGTACCCCAGTGAGAGTCAGTGTGTGTGGGACCCGTACCCCAGTGAGACTCAGTGTGTGTTTGTGGGACTCGTACCCCAGTGAGAGTCAGTGTTTGTGGGACCCTTACCACATTGAGAGTCAGTGCGTGTGGGACCCGTACCCCAGTGGAAGTCAGTGTGTGTGGGACCCGTACCCCAGTGGGAGTCAGTGTGTGTGGGACCCGTACCCCAGTGAAAGTCAGTGTGTGTGGGACCCGTACCCCAGTGAGAGTCAGTGTGTGTGGGACCCGTACCGCAGTGAGAGTCAGTGTGTGTGCGACCCGTACCCCAGTGAGAGCCAGTGTGTGTGGGACCTGTACCCCAGTGAGAGTCAGTGTGTGTGGGACCCCTACGCCAGTGAGAGACAGTGTGTGTTTGTTGGACTCGTACCCCTGTGAGAGTCAGTGTGTGTGTTTCCCATACCCCAGTGAGAGTCAGTGTGTGTGGGACCCGTACCACAGTGTGAGTCAGTGTGTGTGTGGGACCCATACCCCAGTGAGAGGCAGTGTGTGTGGGACCTGTACCCCAGTGAGAGTCAGTGTGTGTGTGGGACCCATACCCCAGTGAGAGGCAGTGTGTGTGGGACCTGTACCCCAGTGAGAGGCAGTGTGTGTGTGGGACCCATACCCCAGTGAGAGGCAGTGTTTGTGGGACCCATACCCCAGTGACAGTCAGTGTGTCTGGGACCCGTACACCAGTGAGATTCAGTGTGTGTGGGACCCGTACCCCAGTGAGATTCTGTGTGTGTGGGACCCGTACCCCAGTGAGAGTCAGTGTGTCTGGGACCCGTACCCCAGTGAGATTCTGTGTGTGTGGGACCCGTACCCCAGTGAGAGTCAGTGTGTCTGGGACCCGTACCCCAGTGAGAGGCAGTGTTTGTGGGACCCGTACCCCAGTGAGAGTCAGTGTATGTGGGACACGTATTCTAGTGAGAGTCAGTGTGTGTGGGACCCGTACCCCAGTGAGAGTCAGTGTGTCTGGGACCCGTACCCCAGTGAGGGTCAGTGTGTGTGGGACCCGTACCCCACTGAATGTCAGTGTGTGTGGGACCCGTACTCCAGTGAGAGTCAGTGTGTGTGGGACCCGTACACCAGTGAGAGTCATTCTGTGTGTGGGACCCGTTAACCAGTGAGAGTCAGTGTGTGTTTGTCCCGTACCCCAGTGAGGGTTTGTGTGTGTGTTATCTGTACCCCAGTGAGAGTCAGTGTGTGTGGGACCCGTACCCCAGTGGGAGTCAATGTTTGTGGGACCCGTACCCCAGCGGGAGTCAGTGTGTGTGGGACTCGTACCCCAGTGAGAGTCAGTGTGTGTGGGACCTGTACCCCAGTGAGGGTCAGTGTGTGTGGGACCCGTACCCCACTGAATGTCAGTGTGTGTGGGACCCGTACTCCAGTGAGAGTCAGTGTGTGTGGGACCCGTACACCAGTGAGAGTCATTCTGTGTGTGGGACCCGTTAACCAGTGAGAGTCAGTGTGTGTTTGTCCCGTACCCCAGTGAGGGTTTGTGTGTGTGTTATCTGTACCCCAGTGAGAGTCAGTGTGCGTGAGGGGCCCATGCCCCAGTGTTAGTCAGCGTGTTTGGCACCCGTACCACAGTGAGAGTCAGTGTGTGTGGGACCCGTACCCCAGTGAGAGTCAGTGTGTGTGGGACGCGTACCCCAGTGAGAGTCAGTGTGTGTGGGGCACGTACCCCAGTGAGAGTCAGTGTGTGTGGGACGCGTACCCCAGTGAGAGTCATTGGCTGTGGGACCCGTATCGCAGTGAGAGTCAGTGTGTGTTTGTCCCGTACCCAAGTGAGAGTCAGTGTGTGTGTTATCTGTACCCCAGTGAGAGTCAGTGTGTGTGGGACACGTACCCCAGTGAGAGTCAGTGTGCGTGAGGGACCCATGCCCCAGTGTTAGTCAGCGTGTGTGGGACCCGTACTCCAGTGAGAATCAGTTTGTTGGCCCCGTACTCCAGTGAGAGACAGTGTGTGTGGGACACGTTCTCCTGTTAGAGTCAGTGTGTCTGGGACCCGTACCTCACTGATTGTCATTGTGTGTGGGACACGTACCCCAGTGAGAGTCAGTGCGTGTGGGACCCGTACTCTAGTGAGAGTCAGTGTGTGTGGGACCCGTACACCAGTGAGAGTCAGTGCGTGTGGGACCCGTACTCTAGTGAGAGTCAGTGTGTGTGGGACCCGTACCCCAGTGAGAGTCAGTGCGTGTGGTACCCGTACTCTAGTGAGAGTCAATGTGTGTGGGACCCGTACCCCAGTGAGAGTCAGTGTGTGTGGGACCCGTACCCCAGTGAGAGTCAGTTGTTTTGACCCGTACTCCAGTGAGAGTCAGTGTGTGTGAGACGCGTACCCCAGTGTGAGTCAGTGTGTGTGGGACCTGTACACCAGTGAGAGTCAGTGTGTGTGGGACCCGTACCCCAGTGAGAGCCAGTGTGTGTGGGAACCATACTCCAGTTAGAGTCGGTGTGTGTTTGCGACCCATACCCCAGTGAGAGTCAGTGTGTGTGGGACCCGTACCCCAGTGAGAGTCTGTGTTTGTGTGGGACCCGTACCCCAGTGTTAGTCAGCGTGTGTGGGACGGTACCCCAGAGAGAGTCAGTTGTTTTGGACCCGTACTCTAGTGAGAGTCAGTGCTTGTGGGACCCGCACCCCAGTGAGATTGAGCGTCTGTGGACCGATACCCCAGTGAGGGTCAGTGTGTGTGGGACACGTACCCCAGTGAGAGTCAGTGCTTGTGGGACCCGTACCCCAGTGAGAGTCAGTGTGTGTTTGTGGGGCTCGTACCCCAGTGAGAGTCATTCTGTGTGTGGGACCCGTAAACCAGTGAGAGTCAGTGTGTGTTTGTCCCGTACCCCACTGAGGGTCAGTGTGTGTGGGACCCGTACCCCAGTGAGAGTCAGTGTGTGTGGGACCCGTACCCCAGTGAGAGTCAGTGTGTGTGGGACCCGTACCCCAGTGAGAGTCAGTGTGTGTGGGACACGTAGCCCAGTGAGAGTCAGTGTGTGTGGGACCCGTACCCCAGTGAGAGTCAGTGTGCGTGAGGGACCCATGCCCCAGTGTTAGTCAGCGTGTGTGGGACCCGTACTCCAGGGAGAATCAGTGTGTGTGGGACCCGTACCCCAGTGAGTGTCAGTTTGTGTGGGACCCGTACACCAGTGTGAGTCAGTGTGTGTGGAACCCGTACCCCAGTGAGAGTCAGTGTGTGTGGGAACCGTACTCCAGTTAGAGTCAGTGGGTGTGGGACCCGTATCGCAGTGAGAGTCAGCGTTTGTTTGGTTCCCGTACTCCAGTGAGAGACAGTGTGTGTTTGGGACCCATACCCCAGTGAGAATCAGTGTGTGTGTTATCTGTACCCCAGTGAGCGTCTGTGTTTGTGTGGGACCCGTACCCCAGTGTTAGTCAGCGTGTGTGGGACGCTTACCCCAGTGAGATTCAGCGTGTGTGGACCGATACCCCAGTGAGAGTCAGAGTGTGTGAGGGACCCGTACCCCAGTGAGAATCAGTGTGTGTGTGGGACCCGTACCCCAGTGAGAGTCAGTGTTTGTGGGACCGGTTCCCCTGAGGGAGTCAGTTGTTTTGGACCCGTACTCTAGTGAGAGTCAGTGCGTGTGGGACGCTTACCCCAGTGAGAGTCAGTGTGTGTGGGACCCGTACCCCAGTGAGAGTCAGTGTGTGTTTGTGAGACTCGTACCCCAGTGAGAGTCAGTGTGTGTGGGACCCGTACCCCAGTGAGAGTCAGTGTGTGTGGGACCCGTACACCAGTGAGTGTCAGTGTGTGTGTGGGATCCGTACCCCAGTGAGAGTCAGTGTGTGTGGGACCCGTACACCAGTGAGAGACAGTGTGTGTGGGAAATGTACCCCAGTGAGAGTCAGTGTGTGTGGGACCCGTACCCCAGTGAGAGTCAGTGTGTGTGGGACCCATACCCCAGTGAGAGTCAGTGTGTGTGGGACACGTACCCCAGTGAATGTCAGTGTGTGTGGGACCCGTACACCAGTGAGAGTCATTCTGTGTGTGGGACCCGTACCCCAGTGAGAGTCAGTGTGTGTGGGACCCGTACCCAAGTGAGAGTCAGTTTGTGTTGGACCCGTACCCCAGTGTTAGTCAGTGTGTGTGGGACCCCTACCCCAGTGAGAGTCAGTGTGTGTGGGACCCGTACCCCAGTGAATGTCAGTTTGTGTGGGACCCGTACACCAGTGAGAATCATTGTGTGTGGGACCCGTACACCAGTGAGAGTCATTGTGTGTGGGACCCGTACCCCAGTGAGTGTCAGTGTGTGTGGGACCCGTACCCCAGTGAGAGTCAGTGTGTGTGGGACCCGTAACCCAGTGAGAGTCAGTTGTTTTGGACCCGTACCCCAGTGAGACTCAGTGTGTGTTTGTGGGACTCGTACCCCAGTGAGAGTCAGTGTGTGTGGGACCCGTACCCCAGTGAGACTCAGTGTGTGTTTGTGGGACTCGTACCCCAGTGAGAGTCAGTGTTTGTGGGACCCTTACCACATTGAGAGTCAGTGCGTGTGGGACCCGTACCCCAGTGGAAGTCAGTGTGTGTGGGACCCGTACCCCAGTGGGAGTCAGTGTGTGTGGGACCCGTACCCCAGTGAAAGTCAGTGTGTGTGGGACCCGTACCCCAGTGAGAGTCAGTGTGTGTGGGACCCGTACCGCAGTGAGAGTCAGTGTGTGTGCGACCCGTACCCCAGTGAGAGCCAGTGTGTGTGGGACCTGTACCCCAGTGAGAGTCAGTGTGTGTGGGACCCCTACGCCAGTGAGAGACAGTGTGTGTTTGTTGGACTCGTACCCCTGTGAGAGTCAGTGTGTGTGTTTCCCATACCCCAGTGAGAGTCAGTGTGTGTGGGACCCGTACCACAGTGTGAGTCAGTGTGTGTGTGGGACCCATACCCCAGTGAGAGGCAGTGTGTGTGGGACCTGTACCCCAGTGAGAGTCAGTGTGTGTGTGGGACCCATACCCCAGTGAGAGGCAGTGTGTGTGGGACCTGTACCCCAGTGAGAGGCAGTGTGTGTGTGGGACCCATACCCCAGTGAGAGGCAGTGTTTGTGGGACCCATACCCCAGTGACAGTCAGTGTGTCTGGGACCCGTACCCCAGTGAGATTCAGTGTGTGTGGGACCCGTACCCCAGTGAGATTCTGTGTGTGTGGGACCCGTACCCCAGTGAGAGTCAGTGTGTCTGGGACCCGTACCCCAGTGAGATTCTGTGTGTGTGGGACCCGTACCCCAGTGAGAGTCAGTGTGTCTGGGACCCGTACCCCAGTGAGAGGCAGTGTTTGTGGGACCCGTACCCCAGTGAGAGTCAGTGTATGTGGGACACGTATTCTAGTGAGAGTCAGTGTGTGTGGGACCCGTACCCCAGTGAGAGTCAGTGTGTGTGGGACACATACCCCAGTGAGAGTCAGTGTGTGTGGGACCCGTACCCCAGTGAGAGTCAGTGTGTGTGGGACACGTACCCCAGTGAGAATCAGTTTGTGTGGGACCCGTACCACAGTGAGGGTCAGTGTGTGTGTGACCCGTACCACAGTGAGAATCAGTTTGTTTGGGACCCGTACCTCAGTGAGAGTCAGTGTGTGTTTGTGGGACTCGTACCCCAGTGAGAGTCAGTGTGTGTGGGACCCGTACCCCAGTGAGAGTCAGTGTGCGTGAGGGACCCATGCCCCAGTGTTAGTCAGCGTGTGTGGGACCCGTACTCCAGGGAGAATCAGTGTGTGTGGGACCCGTACCCCAGTGAGTGTCAGTTTGTGTGGGACCCGTACACCAGTGTGAGTCAGTGTGTGTGGAACCCGTACCCCAGTGAGAGTCAGTGTGTGTGGGAACCGTACTCCAGTTAGAGTCAGTGGGTGTGGGACCCGTATCGCAGTGAGAGTCAGCGTTTGTTTGGTTCCCGTACTCCAGTGAGAGACAGTGTGTGTTTGGGACCCATACCCCAGTGAGAGTCAGTGTGTGTGTTATCTGTACCCCAGTGAGCATCTGTGTTTGTGTGGGACCCGTACCCCAGTGTTAGTCAGCGTGTGTGGGACGCTTACCCCAGTGAGATTCAGCGTGTGTGGACCGATACCCCAGTGAGAGTCAGAGTGTGTGAGGGACCCGTACCCCAGTGAGAATCAGTGTGTGTGTGGGACCCGTACCCCAGTGAGAGTCAGTGTTTGTGGGACCGGTTCCCCTGAGGGAGTCAGTTGTTTTGGACCCGTACTCTAGTGAGAGTCAGTGCGTGTGGGACGCTTACCCCAGTGAGAGTCAGTGTGTGTGGGACCCGTACCCCAGTGAGAGTCAGTGTGTGTTTGTGAGACTCGTACCCCAGTGAGAGTCAGTGTGTGTGGGACCCGTACCCCAGTGAGAGTCAGTGTGTGTGGGACCCGTACACCAGTGAGTGTCAGTGTGTGTGTGGGATCCGTACCCCAGTGAGAGTCAGTGTGTGTGGGACCCGTACACCAGTGAGAGACAGTGTGTGTGGGAAATGTACCCCAGTGAGAGTCAGTGTGTGTGGGACCCGTACCCCAGTGAGAGTCAGTGTGTGTGGGACCCGTACCCCAGTGAGAGTCAGTGTGTGTGGGACACGTACCCCAGTGAATGTCAGTGTGTGTGGGACCCGTACACCAGTGAGAGTCATTCTGTGTGTGGGACCCGTACCCCAGTGAGAGTCAGTGTGTGTGGGACCCGTACCCAAGTGAGAGTCAGTTTGTGTTGGACCCGTACCCCAGTGTTAGTCAGTGTGTGTGGGACCCCTACCCCAGTGAGAGTCAGTGTGTGTGGGACCCGTACCCCAGTGAATGTCAGTTTGTGTGGGACCCGTACACCAGTGAGAGTCATTGTGTGTGGGACCCGTACACCAGTGAGAGTCATTGTGTGTGGGACCCGTACCCCAGTGAGTGTCAGTGTGTGTGGGACCCGTAACCCAGTGAGAGTCAGTTGTTTTGGACCCGTACCCCAGTGAGACTCAGTGTGTGTTTGTGGGACTCGTACCCCAGTGAGAGTCAGTGTGTGTGGGACCCGTACCCCAGTGAGACTCAGTGTGTGTTTGTGGGACTCGTACCCCAGTGAGAGTCAGTGTTTGTGGGACCCTTACCACATTGAGAGTCAGTGCGTGTGGGACCCGTACCCCATTGGGAGTCAGTGTGTGTGGGACCCGTACCCCAGTGGGAGTCAGTGTGTGTGGGACCCGTACCCCAGTGAAAGTCAGTGTGTGTGGGACCCGTACCCCAGTGAGAGTCAGTGTGTGTGGGACCCGTACCCCAGTGAGAGTCAGTGTGTGTGGGACCCCTACGCTAGTGAGAGACAGTGTGTGTTTGTTGGACTCGTACCCCTGTGAGAGACAGTGTGTGTTTGTTGGACTCGTACCCCAGTGAGAGTCAGTGTGTGTGTTTCCCATACCCCAGTGAGAGTCAGTGTGTGTGGGACCCGTACCACAGTGTGAGTCAGTGTGTGTGTGGGACCCATACCCCAGTGAGAGGCAGTGTGTGTGGGACCTGTACCCCAGTGAGAGTCAGTGTGTGTGTGGGACCCATACCCCAGTGAGAGGCAGTGTGTGTGGGACCTGTACCCCAGTGAGAGGCAGTGTGTGTGTGGGACCCATACCCCAGTGAGAGGCAGTGTTTGTGGGACCCATACCCCAGTGAGAGTCAGTGTGTCTGGGACCCGTACCCCAGTGAGATTCAGTGTGTGTGGGACCCGTACCCCAGTGAGATTCTGTGTGTGTGGGACCCGTACCCCAGTGAGAGTCAGTGTGTGTGGGACCTGTATCCCACTGAGAGTCAGTGTGTGTGGGACTCGTACCCCAGTGAGAGTCAGTGTGTGTGGGACACGTACCCCAGTGAGAGGCAGTGTTTGTGGGACCCGTACCCCAGTGAGAGTCAGTGTATGTGGGACACGTATTCTAGTGAGAGTCAGTGTGTGTGGGACCCGTACCCCAGTGAGAGTCAGTGTGTGTGGGACACATACCCCAGTGAGAGTCAGTGTGTGTGGGACCCGTACCCCAGTGAGAGTCAGTGTGTGTGGGACACGTACCCCAGTGAGAATCAGTTTGTGTGGGACCCGTACCACAGTGAGGGTCAGTGTGTGTGTGACCCGTACCACAGTGAGAATCAGTTTGTTTGGGACCCGTACCTCAGTGAGAGTCAGTGTGTGTTTGTGGGACTCGTACCCCAGTGAGAGTCAGTGTGTGTTTGTGGGACCCATACCCCAGTGAGGGTCAGTTTGTGTGGGACTCGTACCCCAGTGAGAGTCAGTGTGTGTGGGACCCGTACCCCAGTGAGAGTCAGTGTGTGTGGGACCCGTACCCCAGTGAGTTTCAGTGTCTGTAGGACCCGTACGCCAGTGAGAGTCATTGTGTGTGGGACCCGTATTCTAGTGACAGTCAGTGTGTGTGGGACCCGTATTCTAGTGAGAGTCAGTGTGTGTGGGACCCGTACCCCAGTGACAGTCAGTGTTTGTTTCACCCGTACCCCAGTGAGGGTCAGGGTGTGTGTGAACTTTACCCCAGTGAGAGTCAATGTGTGATTGTGTGACTCGTACCCCAGTGATAGTCAGTGTGTGTGGGACCCGTACCCCAGTGACAGTCAGTGTGTGTGGGACCGGTACCACAGTGAGAATCAGTTTGTGTGGGACCCGTACCACAGTGAGGGTCAGTGTGTGTGGGACCCGTACCCCAGTGAGAGTCAGTGTGTGTGGGACTTGTGCCCCAGTGAGAGTCAATGTGTGTGGGACACGCACCCCAGTGAGAGTCAGTGTGTGTGGGACCCGTACCCCAGTGAGAGACAGTGTGAGTGGGACCCATACCCCAGTGAGAGTCAGTGTGTGTGGGACCCGTACCCCAGTGAGAGTCAATGTGTGACTGTGGGACTCGTACCCCAGTGAGAGTCAGTGTATGTGGGACCCATTCCCCAGTCAGTTTCAGTGTGTGTGGGACCCGTACCCCAGTGAGAGGCAGTTTCTGTAGGACCCCTACCCCAGTGAGATTCATTGTGTGTGGGACCCTTACGCCAGTGAGAGTCAGTGTGTGTGGGACCCGTACCCCAGTGAGAGTCAGTGTGTGTGGGACCCGTACCACAGTGAGAGTCAGTTTGTGTGGGACCTGTACCACAGTGAGAGTCAGTGTGTGTGGGACTCGTACCCCAGTGAGTGTCAGTGTGTGTGGGACCCGTACCCCAGTGAGTGTCAGTGTGGGTGGGACCCGTACCCCAGTGAGAGTCAGTGTGTGTGTGGGTGTGTGTGGGACCCGTACCTCTGTCAGTCTGGTGAGCACACCTTACCTAACTCCAGGCCTTCCTGTCTGGAGTCTGGGTTGCCCACGTGTTTTGCATTCACTTCCAGTAAAGAGTTTGACACATCTCCCCTGACGTAACACACGGGCCCCAGTATCAGTCATGTCTCAGCTGCTGACCACAGGAATGTGATTCTGGCAAAGGGAGGGTGAGCGTGTGAGAGCTCGCGCTGATCGCTCTGACAATGGGAGGAGAGGTGGGTGCTTTCAAACGATGAGGCCCATTGTCATGAGGAGTACAATGGTGTTTGTTGTCGATGCCGATGGAAGTGCTGGGACCCAGGAGCGATGTCAACGTGTCCTGATTTTCCTGGCCCTGCTGCTGTGTCTAGCTTCATCGCTGACATTCGGAGCAAAGGTGAAGGCTGCTTGCTGACTCCTACGCCCTCTTGCCTGTGATAACTTTGGCGGGCATCCACTGGTGGGCCCAGTCCTGCTTGGGGTCCCCTGCTCTGGGGCAAACCCACCCTCCTCGGCCCGCGGAGCAGGAGCTCACAGGCAGAGGCGAGTTTGGGATCGGGCCGGACTCTCTCGTGGTCAACAGGGTGGGTGGTCCTGGGGGGGGGTCTCCGGATGCAGCTCCTCCCCCCGCACCCTCCTCCCCCACCTGCCCCACTCTCCCCCCAACCCCCCCACCCCACCACCACCGAGCTTCCTCAAAGCGAGACAGCCCCGGGACGTCTGCCGTCTGGGACATCAGCGTCCGGTGGGGGAGGGGTGGAGGAGGTCTCAGCCCGCGTGGGGTTGAACGGAGTGGGACGCGGGGAGAGGGGGCGCAGGAGAGGCTGTGGGGAGGGCGGGTGTGGGGCCTGAGGGTGAGGCTGGCGATGATGTGAAAGAGCCCTCCAGCCAATCAGTGCTGAGGTCTCGGCGGCCAATCAGAGGGTCAGTTCCCCTGGGCTGTGTAACCCTTTCAGTTTTGGGGTTCCACGAGGTGAGGGACCATAAGACCACGAGACACAGGAGCAGAAACTAGGCCATTCGGCCCATCGAGTCTGCTCCGCCATTCAATCACGGCTGATAAGGTTCTCAACCCCATTCTCCCACCTTCTCCCCGTAACCTTTGATCCCCTTACCAATCAAGAACCTATCTATCTCGGTCTTAAATACACTCAATGACCCGGCCTCCACAGCCTTCTGTGGCAATGAATTCCATCGATTCACCACTCTCTGGCTAAAGAAGTTTCTCCTCATCTCTGTTCTAAAAGGTCTTCCCTTTACTCTGAGGCTGTGCCCTCGGGTCCTAGTCTCTCCTACTAATGGAAACATCTTCCTCACGTCCACTCTATCCAGGCCTTTCAGTATTCTGTAAGTTTCAATCAGATCCCCCCCGGCTCATCCTTCTAAACTCCATCGAGTATAGACCCAGAGTCCTCAAACGTTCCTCATATGTTAAGCCTTTCATTCCTGGGATCGTTCTCGTGAACCTCCTCTGGACCCTCTCCAGGGCCAGCACATCCTTCCTGAGATACGGGGCCCAAAATTGCTCACAATATTCTAAACGTGGTCTGACCAGAGCCTTATAAAGCCTCAGCAGCTCATCCCTGCTTTTATATTCTAGTCCTCTCGAAATAAATGCCAACATTGCATTTGCCTTCCTAAGTACCGACTCAACCTGCAAGTTAACGTTAAGAGAATCCTGGACTCGGACTCCCAAGTCCCCTTGCACTCCAGATTTCGGAAAGGGAGAGAGATTTGCAGTGAGCCCAAGGTTGATTTGCCCTGGCAGAGCGAGTCAGGCCATTCACCCACTGCCGGCCTTGATGGGAGGTGGGGGGGCAGGGGGACGACCAAGCAGCTGGTCGGGTGGGCAGCCGGTGTGGAGGGTCGGAGGTGTGAGGTCAGCCTGGGGTCATCAGTTGGATAGAAGGTGTCCCAGTGCTCGCAGACTCAATGGAGGAGGGGGTGTGAAGAGCAGCGTTCCCTTGTCAGTGGAGGGAGATCAGGGGGTTTCCCCCCCCAACCCCCCAAACACACACACACACACACACACACACACACACACACACACACACACACACACACACACACACACACACACACACACACACACACACAGCCGGGGGGCTGAGTAGCTGGGAGTGGGTTGGCTATAACCATCACAGCCAGGTGGTCAGGTGATGGTGGAGACGGTCAATCCAGGCCTCTCTCACCCAGTGAGGGGAGAGCAGCGAGTGGACTCACAGTGAATCAGCTTCTGAGTGTGAAATGGGCCACGAATTTCCATCTCCTGCTTCACCAGAGAACACGCAGAGTAAACAGCCTCACTTTGTCCCAAATCCGGGAGAGTCAGTGCGTGTGGGACCCGTACCCCAGTGAGAGTCAGTGTGTTTGTGACCCGTACCCCAGTGAGAGTCAGTGTGTGCGGGACCCGTACCCCAGTGAGAGTCAGTGAGTGTGGGACCCGTACCCCAGTGAGAGTCAGTGTGTGTGGGACCCTTACCCCAGTGAGAGTCAGTGTGTGTGGGACCCTTACCCCAGTGAGAGTCAGTGTGTGTGGGACCCGTACCCCAGTGAGAGTCAGTGTGTGTGGGACCCTTACCCCAGTGAGAGTCAGTGTGTGTGGGACCTGTACCCCAGTGAGAGTCAGTGTGTGTGGGACCCGTACCCCACTGAGGGTCAGTGTGTGTGGGACCCGTACCCCAGTGAGAGTCAGTGTGGGTGGGACCCGTACCCCAGTGAGAGTCAGTGCGTGTGGGACCCGTACCCCAGTGAGAGTCAGTGTGTGTGGGACCCGTACCCCAGTGAGAGTCAGTGTGTGTGGGTCCCGTACCCCAGTGAGAGTCAGTGTGTGTGGGACCCGTACCCCAGTGAGAGTCAGTGTGTGTGGGACCCGTACCCCAGTGAGAGTCAGTGTGGGTGGGACCCGTACCCCAGTGAGAGTCAGTGCGTGTGGGACCCGTACCCCAGTGAGAGTCAGTGTGTGTGGGACCCGTAGCCCAGTGAGAGTCAGTGTGTGTGGGTCCCGTACCCCAGTGAGAGTCAGTGTGTGTGGGACCCGTACCCCAGTGAGAGTCAGTGTGTGTGGGACCCGTACCCCAGTGAGAGACAGTGTGTGTGGGACCTGTACCCCAGTGAGAGTCAGTGCCTGTGGGACCCGTACCCCAGTGAGAGTCAGTGTGTGTGGGACCCGTACCCCAGTGAGAATCAGTGTGTGTGGGACACGTACCCCAGTGAGAGACAGTGTGTGTGTGGGACCCGTACCCCAGTGAGAGTCAGTGTGTGTGGGACACGTACCCCAGTGAGAGACAGTGTGTGTGTGGGACCCGTACCCCAGTGAGAGACAGTGTGTGTGTGGGACCCGTACCCCAGTGAGAGTCAGTGTGTGTGGGACCCGTACCCCAGTGAGAGTCAGTGTGTGTGGGACCCGTACCCCAGTGAGAGTCAGTGTATGTGGGTCACGTACCCCAGTGAGAGTCAGTGTGTGTGGGACCCTTACCCCAGTGAGAGTCAGTTTGTGCGGGTCCCGTACTCCAGTTTGAGTCAGTGTTTGTGGGACCCGTACCCCAGTGAGAGTCAGTGTATGTGGGTCACGTACCCCAGTGAGAGTCAGTGTGTGTGGGACCCTTACCCCAGTGAGAGTCAGTTTGTGCGGGTCCCGTACTCCAGTTTGAGTCAGTGTTTGTGGGACCCGTAACCCAGTGAGAGTCAGTGTGTGTGGGACCCGTACCCCAGTTAGATTCAGTGTGTGTGGGACCCGTACCCCAGGGAGAGTCAGTGTGTGTGGGACCTGTAACCCAGTGAGTGTCAGTGTGTGAGGGACCCGTACCCCAGTGAGAGACAGTGTGTGTGGGACCCGTACCCCAGTGAGAGTCAGTGTGTGTGGGACCCGTACCCCAGTGAGAGTCAGTCTGTGTGGGACACGTACCCCAGTGAGAGTCAGTGTGTGTGGGACACGTACCCCAGTGAGAGTCAGTGTGTGTGGGTCCCGTACCCCAGTGAGAGTCAGTGTGTGTGGGACCCGTACCCCAGTGAGAGTCAGTGTGTGTGGGACCCGTACCCCAGTGAGAGTCAGTGTGTGTGTGTGACCCGTACCCCAGTGAGAGTCAGTGTGTGTGGGACCCGTACCCCAGTGAGAGTCAGTGTGTGTGGAACCCGTATCTCAGTGAGAGTCAGTGTGTGTGGGACCCGTACCCCAGTGAGAGTCAGTGTTTGTGGGACGTGTACCCCAGTGAGAGTCAGTGTGTGTGGGACCCGTACCCCAGTGAGAGTCAGTGTGTGTGGGACCCGTACCCCAGTGAGAGTCAGTGTGTGTGGGACGTGTACCCCAGTGAGAGTCAGTGTGTGTGGGACACGTACCCCAGTGAGAGTCAGTGTGTGTGGGACCTGTACCCCAGTGAGAGTCAGTGTGTGTGGGACCCGTACCCCAGTGAGAGTCAGTGTGTGTGGGACCCGTACCCCAGTGAGAGTCAGTGTGTTCTGTGCCTTTAAGTGCCTTTATGAGCTGGATGGGGGAGGGGAATTGGTAATGAGTTTACTGATTGTGATTCAGTTCGAGCAGGAAGTGAAGGAAGAGTTTGAAGTCTGTGGAGAGTGGGAGCCACACCTGTGTGACCGAGAGTGGAGCTTTCTGTTTTTTGGGAGTAAGTGTGAGGTAATCTGAGTGTTTGTGTGAGTTTGGGATACTCCAGTTTGGAGAGTGAGGAGTTTGGAGTTTGCGATCTGACCCCAGAAGAGGTTGAAGCTCATCTCCAGGTGTGCGGGTCAAGGAGAGAGGGTGTGAGGTGAGAGACTGCGATTCCTACATTACAACCTGGTGAAATCAATCCTGAGGTATTTCACTGGCTGCTCTGAGGTTGTGAAATCTACAGAAGGAATGGGGATTTTTATCTCGAGAAGCTTTATCAAAACTGCCCCTAGAAGGGGCAATCACTCGTTCTCCACTGAAAAGGGCCCCTTGTCCTGGTGCCTGGGTCTGGAACACAGCCCAGCTCCCCAGGGAGTGAATGCTGCCTGAGCCTCGAGGGTTGAGAACATCCCCAGTGTCAGGTCTGGCGCTAACTCTCTCTCCATTATCTCGGACCCGTGGTGTCCTTTGTGTCCCTGAGTCTCACGATCGTGGGTTCAAGTGCAGAGATGTCAGCAAAGGCGCTGTTGGATGGTCAGTAATGAGGGAGCGCTGCACTGTCGGAGGGTCAGTACTGAGGGAGTGCAGCACTGTCGGAGGGTCAGTACTGAGGGAGTGCTGCACTGTCGGAGGTTCAGTACTGAGGGAGTGCTGCACTGTTGGAGGGTCAGTACTGAGGGAGTGCTGCACTGTCAGAGGGTCAGTACTGAGGGAGTGCTGCACTGTCGGAGGGTCAGTACTGAGGGAGTCCTGCACTGTTGGAGGGTCAGTACTGAGGGAGTGCCGCACTGTTGGAGGGTCAGTACTGAGGGAGTCCTGCACTGTTGGAGGGTCAGTACTGAGGGAGTGACGCACTGTCAGAGGGTCAGTACTGAGGGAGTGCCGCACTGTCGGAGGGTCAGTACTGAGGGAGTGCTGTACTGTCAGAGGGTCAGTACTGAGGGAGTGCTGCACTGTCAGAGGGTCAGTACTGAGGGAGTGCTGCACTGTCGGAGGGTCAGTACTGAGGGAGTCCTGCACTGTTGGAGGGTCAGTACTGAGGGAGTGCCGCACTGTTGGAGGGTCAGTACTGAGGGAGTCCTGCACTGTTGGAGGGTCAGTACTGAGGGAGTGACGCACTGTCAGAGGGTCAGTACTGAGGGAGTGCCGCACTGTCGGAGGGTCAGTACTGAGGGAGTGCTGTACTGTCAGAGGGTCAGTACTGAGGGAGTGCTGCACTGTCAGAGGGTCAGTACTGAGGGAGTCCTGCACTGTCGGAGGTTCAGTACTGAGGGAGTGCCGCGCTGTCGGAGGGTCAGTACTGAGGGAGTGCCGCGCTGTCGGAGGGTCAGTACTGAGGGAGTGCCGCGCTGTCGGAGGGTCAGTACTGAGGGAGTGCCGCGCTGTCGGAGGGTCAGTACTGAGGGAGTGCCGCGCTGTCGGAGGGTCAGTACTGAGGGAGTGCCGCGCTGTCGGAGGGTCAGTACTGAGGGAGTGCCGCGCTGTCGGAGGGTCAGTACTGAGGGAGTGCCGCGCTGTCGGAGGGTCAGTACTGAGGGAGTGCCGCGCTGTCGGAGGGTCAGTACTGAGGGAGTGCCGCGCTGTCGGAGGGTCAGTACTGAGGGAGTGCCGCGCTGTCGGAGGGTCAGTACTGAGGGAGTGCCGCGCTGTCGGAGGGTCAGTACTGAGGGAGTGCCGCGCTGTCGGAGGGTCAGTACTGAGGGAGTGCCGCGCTGTCGGAGGGTCAGTACTGAGGGAGTGCCGCGCTGTCGGAGGGTCAGTACTGAGGGAGTGCCGCGCTGTCGGAGGGTCAGTACTGAGGGAGTGCCGCGCTGTCGGAGGGTCAGTACTGAGGGAGTGCCGCGCTGTCGGAGGGTCAGTACTGAGGGAGTGCCGCGCTGTCGGAGGGTCAGTACTGAGGGAGTGCCGCGCTGTCGGAGGGTCAGTACTGAGGGAGTGCCGCGCTGTCGGAGGGTCAGTACTGAGGGAGTGCCGCGCTGTCGGAGGGTCAGTACTGAGGGAGTGCCGCACTGTCGGAGGGTCAGTGCTGAGGGAGTGCCGCACTGTCGGAGGGTCAGTGCTGAGGGAGTGCCGCACTGTCAGAGGGTCAGTGCTGAGTGAGTGCTGCACTGTCGGAGGGTCAGTACTGAGGGAGTGCTGCACTGTCAGAGGGTCAGTACTGAGGGAGTGCTGCACTGTCGGAGGGTCAGTACTGAGGGAGTGCTGCACTGTCGGAGGGTCAGTACTGAGGGAGTGCTGCACTGTCGGAGGGTCAGTACTGAGGGAGTGCTGCACTGTCGGAGGGTCAGTACTGAGGGAGTGCTGCACTGTCGGAGGGTCAGTACTGAGGGAGTGCTGCACTGTCAGAGGGTCAGTACTGAGGGAGCGCTGCACTGTCTTTCGGATGAGACATTAAACTGAGGCCTCGTCTGCCCTCTCAAGTGGGTGTGAAAGATCCCACGGCCACCGTTAGAGCAGTGGGTGGGGTGGGGGGGGGCGGAGTTCTCCCTGTTGTCTCGGGGCCAATATTTATCCTTCAACCATCATCACTAAAAACAGATGATCTGGGTCATTATCATATTGCTGCTTGTGGGATCTTGCTGTGCACCAATTGGCTGACACATTTCCTAAAATCCGACAGTAACCTCGCTTCCCAAACAAGTCCCTTGTTGCCTGTTAAGCACTTTGGGACCTCCTGAGGAGGTGACCGGCGCTAGGGAAATGTCATTCCATCCTGTCTCTCTTTCTCTGTCCAAGTGTCTGCGAGATTCTGGGCCTGGAGCAGGCCTTTGAGCATGACCCCGACCTCCCTGTCGCTTGCCGTTTTAACACCCCGCCCTGCTCTCTTGCCCACATGTCCATCCTTGGCCTGCTGCGGTGTTCCAGTGAAGCCCAACGCAAACTGGAGGAACAGCACCTCATCTTCCGACTGGGTACTTTACAGCCTTCCGGACTGAATATTGAATTCAACAAATTTAGATCTTGAACTCCCTCCTCCATCCCTACCCCTTTTTCTAATAATTAAAAATTTAAAAAAAATCGTTTCCCACCTATTTTAAAATTTATTTCGATCCGTTGTTTTAACTCCACCTTTTAGCTCATTTCGATCCCTTCCCACCACCCCACCACCCCACCCCCACTAGGGCCATCTGCCACTAGCTTACTACCCTCAATGTCCCCATTAGCACATCCTTGAGCTAATATCACCACCGTCAACACCCCTTTGTCCTTTTGTCTGTGACGTCTTTGGCAATCTCTCCTTTGCCTCCATCTATCACTGGCCCTCTATCCAGCTCTACCTGTCCCACCCCACCTCTACCATTTGTATTTCACCTCATTTCTACACGTCTTAGTTCTGATGAAGGGTCGTGCGGACTCGAAACGTTAACTGTGTCCCTCTCTCCGCAGATGCTGTCAGACCTGCTGAGTTTTTCCAGCTGTTTTTTCTTTCTGTTTCGGATTCCCAACATCCCCAGTGTTTTGCTTTTATCTTTGAACTTCTGCCCGGTGTGCCCACTTCCCCGAGCGTGCCTCAGTGGGCCCAGTTTGGCCTACTGCAGCCTGGGGCATGGGCTTTGACGGTGTGTGGGGTTGGCTCCACGGTCGGTAACCAGGTGGCAGGGTGTCGGGCGCGGGTCCGTGCCCCCTTGGAGACAGCCCTGGGCCGCCTCGAGGTCTCAGCCTTGTGGCTTTTCCCCGGTACCTGGGCCCTGGGCTGTGTGGCGCTGTACAGGCTTGGGCTCTGTGCCCCCGGATCTGTCCGCCTGAGGTTTCGCCACGCCTCGCTCTGAAGGCCCCCGGGGGAATCTTCCTTTTTGGGCCAGGACAGGCTTTTCCAGTTTTTCTGGTCTCTCTCCCTGCCTTGCTACAGTTGGAGGGTGGGACCGGCGCAGTGTGGAGTGGAAGAATCCTATCAAACCCGAATCAGCAGCAAAGTGTCAATGGGCCCCGTCATTAAACCATCCGACTGCCTCTGTCACACAGACTGAGAGGTGGGGGAGGAGGAGAACCTTGGCGAGTTGCTGCGGCACATCTTGTAGATGGTACACACGCTGCTGCTACTGTGCGTCGGTGGTGGTGGAGGGAGTGAATGTTTGTGGATGGGGTGCCGATCAAGCGGGGCTGCTTTGTCCTGGATGGTATTGAGCTTCTTGAGTGTTGTGGGAGCCGCACCCATCCAGGCAAGTGGGGAGTATTCCATCACACTCCTGACTTGTGCCTTGTAGATCGTGGACAGATTTTGGGGAGTCAGGAGGTGAGTTACTCACTGCAGGATTCCCAGCCTCTGACCTGCTCTTGTAGCCACAGTATTTATATGGCTGGTCCAGTTCAGTTTCTGGTCAATGGTAACCCCCAGGATGTTGATAGTGGGGGATTCAGTGATGGTAATATCATTGAATGTTAAGGGGCGATGGTTGGATTCTCTCTTGTCGGAGATGGTCATTGCCTGACACTTGTGTGGTGTGAACGTTATTTGCCACTTCTCAGCCCAAGCCTGGATATTGTCCAGGTCTTGCTGCATTTGGACATGGGCTGCTTCAGTATCTGAGGAGTTGTGAATGGTGCTGAACATTGTGCAAGCATCAGCGAACATCCCCACTTCTGACCTTGTGATGGAAGGAAGGTCATTGATGAAGCAGCTGAAGATGGTTGGGCCTTGGACACTACCCTGAGTAACTCCTGCAGTGATGTCCTGGAGCTGAGATGACTGACCTCCAACAACCACAACCATCTTCCTTTGTGCTGGGTATGACTCCAACCAGCGGAGAGTTTCCCCCCTGATTCCCACTGACTCCAGTGTTGCTGGGGCTCCTTGATACCACACTCGGTCAAATGCTGCCTTGATGTTAAGGGCAATCACTCTCACCTCACCATTGACTGGCATAAAACAGTGTGAGCGCTATAACACGCCGAAGAGTCAGATTACACTGTGTAGTGTTCCCTTTATTTTTTTAACCGGCGGCTTGCTGAGGTGAGATTACAAGTTACAACTGATCCCAAGTCTCAGTGTAGCAGTTAGTAGATCTGATAGGGCTGGGAGTGCTTATCTGAATGAGCAGACTATCGATTTTAAAATTACGTATGAGTTAGAGGCCTTGTCTCGGCTGCTGAGTGATCTGCTGAGTGTTATATTTGGTTCCTGCCCACCTCCCGGGACTGTGAGCTCTCTGAGAGAGATGGGCTTTGTGTCCGGGCGTTATCTGAAGAGATGTGTAAAGGGGGCTTGGGTTAGTTCCCCCCTTTCAGCTTATTTCCTGGCCTGCTGCCCGTTCATTTTTAGCTCGGTGTGTGTCAGCCTGGATGGTCGGCTCGCCCGCCATGATTGTCATTCTACCAACCAGCCCACGCTACGACCGGGAGGAGACTTTCAATGCACAGCGACATTGTTGACCAAGCTGCGTCCTTGCTCATCAGGTCGTTCGACCTTTCCTGGCGCTGGGACCATTCACCTCCACCCCCCCCACCGGCCGGCGCCTCCCACCTAATCCAGCCCAACATGACCCATCCCTTTGGACACCCCCTCCCACGCTGCCCATGTCTGTCTGGGCCTTCATGGCCTGAGGGGTGGGGGGGGGGTAGGGGGGGCTCAGGTAACGTCTGCTCAGGTGGGCCGTGGACTAGACGTTGGGGGCGTGGGGGGTGGGGGGGTGGTTCTCCGGGGTTGTCCCCTTGGTATCGAGGGGCTGGTTTGGATCTTCCTGCGCAGCCGCTCCCCTCGCTCCGGACATCTCTCGGGGTAACGGTGCGGGAGCGAGACAGCGCTGCCAAGGGGGTACGTGGGGAACGTGTTCGGGGTTAACAGCGAGCGGGACCCCTGATCAGACCCAAGACCAGAGGCAGCAGAAAACCGCACTCAGCTCCGAACCCTCGGGGCTGTTCAATGGCATCTTCCCGAGAGGTTTGAAGTGATTCCGTATGTGCTGGGTTCCCTCACACTGTCCCACACCGGGGGCCCTTTAACCTGCTACACCACACCTCACTCTGGAGCAGGGCCGATGACCTGGGGGGACAGGGAGCCCACCCTTCAACCCTCGAACCCACACTGACCCTCACTGGGGTACGGGTCCCACATCACTGACTTTCACTGGGGTACGGGTCCCACACACACTGACTCTCACTGAGGTACGGGTCCCACACACACTGACTCTCACTGGGGTACGGGTCCCACATCACTGACTCTCACTGGGGTACGGGTCCCACACACACTGACTCTCACTGGGGTACGGGTCCCACACACACTGACTCTCACTGGGGTACGGGTCCCACACACACTGACTCTCACTGGGGTACGGGTCCCACACACACACTGACTCTCACTGGGGTACGGGTCCCACACACACACTGACTCTCACTGGGGTACGGGTCCCACACACACTGACTCTCACTGAGGTACGGGTCCCACATACATACTGACTCTCACTTTGTACGGGTCCCACACACACTGACTCTCACTGGGGTACGGGTCCCACACACACTGACTCTCACTGAGGTACGGGTCCCACATACATACTGACTCTCACTTTGTACGGGTCCCACACACACTGACTCTCACTGGGATACGGGTCCCACACACACACTGACTCTCACTGGGGTACGGGTCCCACACACACTGACTCTCACTGGGGTACAGGTCCCACACACACACTGACTCTCACTGGGGTACGGGTCCCACACACACTGACTCTCACTGGGATACGGGTCCCACACACACTGACTCTCACTGGGGTACAGGTCCCACACACACTGACTCTCACTGGGGTACGGGTCCCACACACACACTGACTCTCACTGGGGTACGGGTCCCACACACACACTGACTCTCACTGGGGTACGGGTCCCACACACACACTGACTCACACTGGGGTACGGGTCCCACACACACAGACTCTCACTGGGGTACAGAGTTGAGTTTGGTTATTCCTGATGTTTCTGTCTCTGTTGCGAGCTCTCTTGGACTCCTGCCTCTCTCTCTCTGTACAGCTCGTGACCCTCTCTCACTCTCTGTCTCTCCCACAGGCCATGAACGATGGACAAGTTGTGGAATCTTTCCTTCCCAGCCCAGGTTCTCACCCTAAGAAGAGACTGAGGAAGGGTCCTCGCCCTGCAGTGATTATTGCCGCTGTGTTGGTATCGGTGCTGGTACTGGGGACCCTGGCTGGTATCTTGTGCTGGTACTTTACAGGTGGGAACCGCTCTCTCATTCTCCCTGAGAATTTGAACAGCCACAATTTCACTAAGAGGGGCGCAAGTCTCGAGAATCCTGGGGGTGCAGCGTGAAACCGGCTGTCTGAAGGCTGATAGCTCTTTGTGTTGGGATACCGTTGCTGCTGAGACCCTGTTGGGCTCCCTGACTTCGTGGAAAGGAGGGAACGAGCCCAAAAGCAGGGTCGCTAATCTGCTTTTAACGACTGGGACCGGTCCCAGGGTATGAGGGAGGCTTAAGTCCGTGTGGAGGAACTGGGAGAAGCTGGGGTTGTTCTCCTCGGAGCGGAGAAGGTTAAGGGGGAGATTGAATCGGGACGTTCAAAATCAGGAGGGGGGTTTGGATAGAGTCGATGAGGAGAAAGTGTTTCCAGTGGCCGGAGGATCGGTAACCAGAGGGACACAGATTGAAGAGAATCAGGGAAAAGGACCAGAGTGGGGGAGATGAGGAGGATTATTTTTTGACCCAGCGAGTTGTTGGGATCTGGAAGGCGATGGAAGCAGATTCAATAGGAACTTTCAAAAAAAGGGGGGGGGAATTGGAGAAATACTCGAAGGGGAAAAATTTGCAGGTCTGTGGGGGGAAAGAGCAGGGGGGGGGAGACAGTGGGGGCTAATTGGATAGAGCTATCAAAGAGCCAGCACCGGAACGATGGGCTGAATGGGCTGGGTGAGCCTGCGCGATGAGCTGAGTGTGACGTCAGTGAACCGATACGTGTTTTGTCGCTCACCCCCTCTCTCTCTCTCTCTCCGTCCTCAACTTGCAGACCCGTCTAATGGACATTTCCCTGAGGGTCGGGTGGGGAACACAGTCCAGACGTACAGCGGACACCTCACCCTGTCAAACATTCAGTACACCAGCCAGCTGGAGAGACCAGAGACGACAGAGTTCCAGCAGATCGCCAGGGAACTTGAACAGATTGTGAGTGCCCCTTCCTCCTCATCCTTAGCCCACTCTCCCTTCTCCACCCCCGGTTCACTCTCTGATCAACTCCTCCCTCTCAGCTCCCTGCCTTCTTGTCCACTTGGTAAATAACTCTCGTCGGCCTTACTCAGGACTGAAGCGGTGGTGGGGGGGGTAGGGGGAGCGGTCTCTCGCTCACGGGAGCTAGGCCTTGCTGGTGGGGGACCTCGATCAACCACAGCTTTACCCCGTTAACCAATCTGCCCATGTCCCTTCTGCAACAACTCGCACCTCCCCCCCCCAACCCCACCTCCGTTTGAATGATCCCTCGCTCATTCACCAAGGCTCCATCAACAGTTCCATCATTTGGCTCCGTCTGTGGGACATTACTGATGGATCTTTCTGAAGCTTCCCATTGTACACTTCTCAGGCGAGAAGTGAGAAAACCACGTTTCAAATAAACTCTGTCGGAGGTTAGTTAACACCGGGGCATCATTAATACATAGAAACTCCTTTTATTACTCATGCACAAGGGAGGACGATACAGTGAGAGCTATTGTACCGTCTCCAATCAGAATACACAAACTCAGAGATAAAACCAAAAAACTGCGGATGCTGGAAATCCAAAACAAAAACAGAATGACCTGGAAAAACTCAGCAGGTCTGGCAGCATCGGTGGAGAAGAAAAGAGTTGACGTTTCGAGTCCTCATGACCCTTCGACAGAATTAAGTGAATATTAGGAAAGGGGTGAAATATAAGCTGGTTTAAGGAGTAGGGGGGAGAGAAGTGGAGGGGGTTGGTGTGGTTGCAGGGACAAGCAAGCAGTGATAGAAGCAGATCATCAAAAGATGTCACAGACCACAGAACAAAACCACACAGAGGTGTTGAAGTTGGTGATATTATCTAAACAAATGTGCTAATTAAGAATGGATGATAGGGCACTCAAGGTACAGCTCTATTGGGGGTGGGGGGAGCATAAAAGATTTAAAAATAATGGAAATAGGTGGGAAAAGAAAAATCTATATAAATTATTGGAAAAAACAAAAGGAAGGGGGAAGAAACAGAAAGGGGGCGGGGTGTGAGGAGCTGTAGTCGAGGTAGCTGTGGGAGTTGGTAGGCTTGTAATGGATATTGGTGGACAGTCTATCACCAGAGGTTGAGACAGAGAGGTCAAGGAAGGGAAGGGAAGTGTCAGAGATGAAAGGACTGTAAGGACTCCATCCCATTCTTTCAGTTCCTTCACCTCCGTCGCATCTGTTCTGATGATGCTACCTTCAAAAACAGTTCCTCCGACATGTCCTCCTTCTTCCTTAACCGAGGTTTTCCACCCAAGGTCGTTGACAGGGCCCTCAACCGTGTCCGGCCCATCTCCCGCGCATCTGCCCTCACGCCTTCTCCTCCCTCCCAGAAACATGATAGGGTCCCCCTTGTCCTCACTTATCACCCCACCAGCCCCCGCATTCAAAGGATCATCCTCTGCCATTTCCACCAACTCCAGCATGATGCCACCACCAAACACATCTTCCCTTCGCCCCCCCTATCGGCATTCCGTAGGGATCGCTCCCTCCGGGACTCCCTGGTCCACTCCTCCATCACCCCCTACACCTCAACCCCCACCTATGGCACCACCCCATGCCCACGCAAAAGATGCAACACCTGCCCCTTCACTTCCTCTCTCCTCACCGTCCAAGGACCCAAACACTCCTTTCAAGTGAAGCAGCATTTCACTTGCATTTCCCTCAACTTAGTCTACTGCATTCGTTGCTCCCAATGTGGTCTCCTCTACATTGGAGAGACCAAACGTAAACTGGGCGACCGCTTTGCAGAACACCTGCGGTCTGTCTGCAAGCATGACCCAAACCTCCCTGTCGCTTGCCATTTTAACACTCCACCCTGCTCTCTTGCCCACATGTCTGTCCTTGGCCTGCTGCATTGTTCCAGTGAAGCTCAACGCAAACTGGAGGAACAACACCTCATCTTCCGACTAGGCACTTTACAGCCTTCCGGACTGAATATTGAATTCAACAACTTTAGATCTTGAACTCCCTCCTCCATCCCCAACCCCTTTCCGTTTCTTCCCCCTTCCTTTTTTCCCCAATAATTTATATAGATTTTTATTTTCCCACCTATTTCCATTATTTTTAAATCTTTTATTCTCCCCCACCCCCACTAGACCTATACCTTGAGTGCCCTACCATCCATTCTTAATTAGCACATTTGTTTAGATAATATCACCAACTTCAACACCTCTGTGTTCTTTTGTTCTATTGTTGGTGACATCTTTTGATGATCCGCTTCTATCACTGCTTGTTTGTCCCTACAACCACACACCCCCTCCACTTCTCTCTTCCCCCCCACCCCCCACCTTAAACCAGCTTATATTTCACCCCTTCCTTAGATTCACCCAGTTCTGTCGATGGGTCATGAGGACTCGAAACGTCAACTCTTTTCTTCTCCGCCATTTCTGCCAGACCTGCTGAGTTTGTCCAGGTAATTCTGCTTCTGTTTTGGATTACACAAGCACTTGCTTAAAAGCATTTTACAGCCAATCAGTAAATTTTGCACATCTCAATCCACTTATTTGCATACGTTAACTGACCAATCCGTGTTCCAGTAAGTTTCCATTCCTATACCACAAGTGCAGTTGTTTAGAATTTGACTATCACAACTTGAATTACATTCGGCCCGAGAGAGAGAGAGACATGGAACTTCTCAATCCTGCGATCGTGGTCAGACAAGATGCTGTTGTTCTGCAAGGTTCCAGTATTTTTCTCTTAGGCCTCAGCATTTAACCCAATTTCTCCATTAACCCTTTCAATACTGATTGGGCTCCCTACAGCTGTCTAGGCCACCACATTTGCCACCCCCCCCCACTCCCTTTGTCCTAAAAGGACAATCCACCACCCATAGCCAAGATCTTTGTATCCTAAACAAGAGGAGGAGCCTGACCAGCTTTCCTCTCCAATCACCCCTTTCTCCTTCCAAATCAGAAATCAATATTGTGAAAAGTTGAGACTCCTGAAGAGAGAAGTCGGGATGGACGCTTGTCACAGCCTTCCGAGCTGAGAAGATTCCCTCTCTACTCCCCTTCCATCTCCTATCTCCCCATCACCTTCCACGTGTTTATAATGGACTGGAGCGCTCTCTGTGCCTCGTAGATGGGAACAGAATGTGTGCGTGTGTGTAGTGCACCATAAAACTGTCTGTAATGGGCTGTGACACTGTGTGTACCCCGGTGTGTGTAATGGACTGTGACACTGTGTGTACACCAGTGTGTAATGGACTGTGACACTGTGTGCACCCCAGTGTGTAATGGACTGTGACACTGTGTGCACCCCAGTGTGTAATGGGCTGTGCCACTGTGTGAAAACCCAGTGTGTAATGGGCTGTGACACTGTGTGTACCCCAGTGTGTAATGGAAGGTGACACTTTGTGTACACTAGTGCTCCATGGGCTGTGAAACTGTGTGTACCTCTTTGCACCATGGATTGTGACACTTTGCGTACCCCAGTGTGTAATGGTCTGTGACACTGTGTGTACCCCCGTGTGTTATCGGCTGTGATGCTGTGTGTACCCCAGTGTGTAATGGGCTGTGACGCTGTGTGTACCCCAGTGTGTAATGGGCTGTGATGCTGTGTGTACAACAGTGTTTAATGGAATGTGACACTGTGTGTGCCCCAGTGTGTAATGGGCTGTGACACTGTGTGCACCCCAGTGTGTAATGGAATGTGACCATGTGTGTACCCCATTGTGTAATTGAATGTGATGCTGTGTGTACCCCAGTGTGTAATGGGCTGTGACACTGTGTGTACCACAGTGTGTAATGGACCGTGACGCTGTGTGTACCCCAGTGTTTATTGGAATGTGACGCTGTGTGTACCCCAGTGTGTAATGGGCTGTGACGCTGAGTGTACCCCAGTGTGCAATGGACTATGACCATGTGTGTACCCCATTGTGTAATTGAATGTGATGCTGTGTGTACCCCAGTGTGTAATGGACCGTGACACTGTTTGTACCCCAGTGTGTAAAGGGCTGTGACAATGTGAGTACCCCAGTTTGTAATGGACTGTGACCATGTGTGTACGCCATTGTGTAATTGAATGTGATGCTGTGTGTACCCCAGTGTGTAATGGACTGTGACACTATGTGTACCCCAGTGTGTAATGGACCGTGACACTGTGTGTACCCCAGTGTTTATTGGAATGTGACGCTGTGTGTACCCCAGTGTGTAAAGGGCTGTGACGCTGTGTGTCCCCCAGTGTGTAATGGACTGTGACGCTGTGTGTACCCCAGTGTTTATTGGAATGTGACGCTGTGTGTACCCCAGTGTGTAATGGAATGTGATACTGTGTGTACCCCAGTGTGTAATGGACTGTGACACTGTTTACCCAGTGTGTAATGGGCTGTGACACTGTGTGGACCCCAGTGTGTAATGGACTGTGACACTGTGTGTACCCAAGTGTGTAATTGACTGTGATGCTACGTGTACCCCAGTGTGTAATGGAATGTGACGCTGTGTGTACCCCAGTGTGTAATGGGCTTTGAAACTGTGTGTACACCAGTGTGTAATGGGCCATGAAACTGTGTGTACCCCAGTGTGTAATGGACTGTGACACTGTGTGTACCCCAGTGTATAATGGACAATGACCATGTGTGTACCCCATTGTGTAATTGAATGTGATGCTGTGTGTACCCCAGTGTGTAATGGACTGCGACACTGTGTGTACCCTAGTGTGTAATGGGCTGTGACACTGTGTGTACACCCGTGTGTTATCGGCTGTGACACTGTGTGTACCCCAGTGTGTAATGGGATGTGACGCTGTGTGTACCCCAGTGTGTAATGGGCTGTGATGCTGTGTGTACAACAGTGTTTAATGGTATGTGACACTGTGTGTACCCCAGTGTGTAATGGGCTGTGTCACTGTGTGTACCCCAGTGTGTAATGGGCAGTGACACTGTGTGTACCCCTGTGTGTAATGGGCTGTGACACTGTGAGTACCCCAGTTTGTAATAGACTGTGACCATGTGTGTACCCCATTGTGTAATTGAATGTGATGCTGTGTGTACCCCAGTGTGTAATGGACTGTGACACTGTGTGTACACCAGTGTGTAATGGGCCATGACACTGTGTGTACCCCAGTGTGTAATGGACCGTGACGCTGTGTGTACCTCAGTGTTTATTGGAATGTGACGCTGTGTGTACCCCAGTGTGTAATGGACTGTGACACTGTGTGTACCCCAGTGTATAATGGACAATGACCATGTGTGTACCCCATTGTGTAATTGAATGTGATGCTGTGTGTACCCCAGTGTTTATTGGAATGTGACGCTGTGTGTACCCCAGTGTGTAATGGACTGTGACACTGTGTGTACCCCAGTGTATAATGGACAATGACCATGTGTGTACCCCGTTGTGCAATTGAATGTGATGCTGTGTGTACCCCAGTGTGTAATGGACTGCGACACTGTGTGTACCCTAGTGTGTAATGGGCTGTGACGCTGTGTGTACCCCAGTGTATAATGGACAATGACCATGTGTGTACCCCATTGTGTAATTGAATGTGATGCTGTGTGTACCCCAGTGTGTAATGGACTGTGGCACTGTGTGTACCCCAGTGTGTAATGGACCGTGACGCTGTGTGTACCCCAGTGTGTAATGGGCTGTGACGCTGTGTGTACCCCAGTGTGTAATGGGCTGTGACGCTGTGTGTACCCCAGTGTGTAATGGGCTGTGACACTGTGTGTACCCCAGTGTGTAATGGACTATGCCAATGTGTGTACCACAGTGTGTAATGGACTGTGATACTGTGAATACCCCAGTGTATAATGGACTGTGACACTGTGTGTACCCCAGTGTGTAATGGACTGTGCCAATGTGTGTACCACAGTGTGTAATGGACTGTGATACTGTGAATACCCCAGTGTATAATGGACTGTGACACTGTGTGTACCCAATTGTGTAATGGGATTTGACAGTGTGTGTACCCCAGTGTGTAATGGGCTGTGACACTGTGTTTACCCCAGTGTTTCTTGGACTGTGACACTCTGTGTACCCCAGTGTGTAATGGAATGTGAAACTGTGTGTACCTCTTTGCACCATGGATTGTGACACTTTGCGTACCCCAGTGTGTAATGGTCTGTGACACTGTGTGTACACCCGTGTGTTATCGGCTGTGACACTGTGTGTACCCCAGTGTGTAATGGGATGTGACGCTGTGTGTACCCCAGTGTGTAATGGGCTGTGATGCTGTGTGTACAACAGTGTTTAATGGTATGTGACACTGTGTGTACCCCAGTGTGTAATGGTCTGTGTCTCTGTGTGTACCCCAGTGTGTAATGGGCTGTGTCTCTGTGTGTACCCCAGTGTGTAATGGGCAGTGACACTGTGTGTACACCTGTGTGTAATGGGCTGTGACACTGTGAGTACCCCAGCTTGTAATAGACTGTGACCATGTGTGTACCCCATTGTGTAATTTAATGTGATGCTGTGTGTACCCCAGTGTGTAATGGACTGTGACACTGTGTGTACACCAGTGTGTAATGGGCCATGACACTGTGTGTACCCCAGTGTGTAATGGACCGTGACGCTGTGTGTACCCCAGTGTTTGTTGGAATGTGACGGTGTGTGTACCCCAGTGTGTAATGGACTGTGACACTGTGTGTACCCCAGTGTATAATGGACAATGACCATGTGTGTACCCCATTGTGTAATTGAATGTGATGCTGTGTATACCCCAGTGTTTATTGGAATGTGACGCTGTGTGTACCCCAGTGTGTAATGGACTGTGACACTGTGTGTACCCCAGTGTATAATGGACAATGACCATGTGTGTACCCCATGTGTAATTGAATGTGATGCTGTGTGTACCCCAGTGTGTAATGGACTGCGACACTGTGTGTACCCTAGTGTGTAATGGGCTGTGACGCTGTGTGTACCCCAGTGTTTGTTGGAATGTGACGGTATGTGTACCCCAGTGTGTAATGGACTGTGACACTGTGTGTACCCCAGTGTATAATGGACAATGACCATGTGTGTACCCCATTGTGTAATTGAATGTGATGCTGTGTATACCCCAGTGTTTATTGGAATGTGACGCTGTGTGTACCCCAGTGTGTAATGGACTGTGACACTGTGTGTACCCCAGTGTATAATGGACAATGACCATGTGTGTACCCCATGTGTAATTGAATGTGATGCTGTGTGTACCCCAGTGTGTAATGGACTGCGACACTGTGTGTACCCTAGTGTGTAATGGGCTGTGACACTGTGTGTACACCCGTGTGTTATCGGCTGTGACACTGTGTGTACCCCAGTGTGTAATGGGATGTGACGCTGTGTGTACCCCAGTGTGTAATGGGCTGTGATGCTGTGTGTACAACAGTGTTTAATGGTATGTGACACTGTGTGTACCCCAGTGTGTAATGGGCTGTGTCACTGTGTGTACCCCAGTGTGTAATGGGCAGTGACACTGTGTGTACCCCTGTGTGTAATGGGCTGTGACACTGTGAGTACCCCAGTTTGTAATAGACTGTGACCATGTGTGTACCCCATTGTGTAATTGAATGTGATGCTGTGTGTACCCCAGTGTGTAATGGACTGTGACACTGTGTGTACACCAGTGTGTAATGGGCCATGACACTGTGTGTACCCCAGTGTGTAATGGACCGTGACGCTGTGTGTACCTCAGTGTTTATTGGAATGTGACGCTGTGTGTACCCCAGTGTGTAATGGACTGTGACACTGTGTGTACCCCAGTGTATAATGGACAATGACCATGTGTGTACCCCATTGTGTAATTGAATGTGATGCTGTGTGTACCCCAGTGTTTATTGGAATGTGACGCTGTGTGTACCCCAGTGTGTAATGGACTGTGACACTGTGTGTATCCCAGTGTATAATGGACAATGACCATGTGTGTACCCCGTTGTGCAATTGAATGTGATGCTGTGTGTACCCCAGTGTGTAATGGACTGCGACACTGTGTGTACCCTAGTGTGTAATGGGCTGTGACGCTGTGTGTACCCCAGTGTATAATGGACACTGACCATGTGTGTACCCCATTGTGTAATTGAATGTGATGCTGTGTGTACCCCAGTGTGTAATGGACTGTGGCACTGTGTGTACCCCAGTGTGTAATGGACCGTGACACTGTGTGTACCCCAGTGTGTAATGGGCTGTGACGCTGTGTGTACCCCAGTGTGTAATGGGCTGTGTCTCTGTGTGTACCCCAGTGTGTAATGGGCTGTGTCTCTGTGTGTACCCCAGTGTGTAATGGGCTGTGACACTGTGTGTACCCCAGTGTGTAATGGGCTGTGACACTGTGTGTACCCCAGTGTGTAATGGACTATGCCAATGTGTGTACCACAGTGTGTAATGGACTGTGATACTGTGAATACCCCAGTGTATAATGGACTGTGACACTGTGTGTACCCCAGTGTGTAATGGACTGTGCCAATGTGTGTACCACAGTGTGTAATGGACTGTGATACTGTGAATACCCCAGTGTATAATGGACTGTGACACTGTGTGTACCCAATTGTGTAATGGGATTTGACAGTGTGTGTACCCCAGTGTGTAATGGGCTGTGACACTGTGTTTACCCCAGTGTTTCTTGGACTGTGACACTCTGTGTACCCCAGTGTGTAATGGAATGTGAAACTGTGTGTACCTCTTTGCACCATGGATTGTGACACTTTGCGTACCCCAGTGTGTAATGGTCTGTGACACTGTGTGTACACCCGTGTGTTATCGGCTGTGACACTGTGTGTACCCCAGTGTGTAATGGGATGTGACGCTGTGTGTACCCCAGTGTGTAATGGGCTGTGATGCTGTGTGTACAACAGTGTTTAATGGTATGTGACACTGTGTGTACCCCAGTGTGTAATGGGCTGTGTCTCTGTGTGTACCCCAGTGTGTAATGGGCAGTGACACTGTGTGTACCCCTGTGTGTAATGGGCTGTGACACTGTGAGTACCCCAGTTTGTAATAGACTGTGACCATGTGTGTACCCCATTGTGTAATTTAATGTGATGCTGTGTGTACCCCAGTGTGTAATGGACTGTGACACTGTGTGTACACCAGTGTGTAATGGGCCATGACACTGTGTGTACCCCAGTGTGTAATGGACCGTGACGCTGTGTGTACCCCAGTGTTTGTTGGAATGTGACGGTGTGTGTACCCCAGTGTGTAATGGACTGTGACACTGTGTGTACCCCAGTGTATAATGGACAATGACCATGTGTGTACCCCATTGTGTAATTGAATGTGATGCTGTGTATACCCCAGTGTTTATTGGAATGTGACGCTGTGTGTACCCCAGTGTGTAATGGACTGTGACACTGTGTGTACCCCAGTGTATAATGGACAATGACCATGTGTGTACCCCATGTGTAATTGAATGTGATGCTGTGTGTACCCCAGTGTGTAATGGACTGCGACACTGTGTGTACCCTAGTGTGTAATGGGCTGTGACGCTGTGTGTACCCCAGTGTATAATGGACAATGACCATGTGTGTACCCCATTGTGTAATTGAATGTGATGCTGTGTGTACCCCAGTGTGTAATGGACTGTGGCACTGTGTGTACCCCAGTGTGTAATGGACCGTGACGCTGTGTGTACCCCAGTGTGTAATGGGCTGTGACGCTGTGTGTACCCCAGTGTGTAATGGGCTGTGACGCTGTGTGTACCCCAGTGTGTAATGGGCTGTGACGCTGTGTGTACCCCAGTGTGTAATGGGCTGTGACACTGTGTGTACCCTAGTGTGAAATGGACTGTGACGCAGTGTGTACCCCAGTGTGTAATGGGCTGTGACACTGTGTGTACCCCAGTGTGTAATGGACTGTGCCAATGTGTGTACCACAGTGTGTAATGGACTGTGATACTGTGAATACCCCAGTGTATAATGGACTGTGACACTGTGTGTACCCAATTGTGTAATGGGATTTGACAGTGTGTGTACCCCAGTGTGTAATGGGCTGTGACACTGTGTTTACCCCAGTGTTTCTTGGACTGTGACACTCTGTGTACCCCAGTGTGTAATGGAATGTGAAACTGTGTGTACCTCTTTGCACCATGGATTGTGACACTTTGCGTACCCCAGTGTGTAATGGTCTGTGACACTGTGTGTACACCCGTGTGTTATCGGCTGTGACACTGTGTGTACCCCAGTGTGTAATGGGATGTGACGCTGTGTGTACCCCAGTGTGTAATGGGCTGTGATGCTGTGTGTACAACAGTGTTTAATGGTATGTGACACTGTGTGTACCGCAATGTGTAATGGGCTGTGTCACTGTGTGTACCCCAGTGTGTAATGGGCAGTGACACTGTGTGTACCCCTGTGTGTAATGGGCTGTGACACTGTGAGTACCCCAGTTTGTAATAGACTGTGACCATGTGTGTACCCCATTGTGTAATTTAATGTGATGCTGTGTGTACCCCAGTGTGTAATGGACTGTGACACTGTGTGTACACCAGTGTGTAATGGGCCATGACACTGTGTGTACCCCAGTGTGTAATGGACCGTGACGCTGTGTGTACCCCAGTGTTTGTTGGAATGTGACGCTGTGTGTACCCCAGTGTGTAATGGACTGTGACACTATGTGTACCCCAGTGTATAATGGACAATGACCATGTGTGTACCCCATTGTGTAATTGAATGTGATGCTGTGTGTACCCCAGTGTGTAATGGACTGTGACACTGTGTGTACCCCAGTGTATAATGGACAATGACCATGTGTGTACCCCATTGTGTAATTGAATGTGATGCTGTGTATACCCCAGTGTTTATTGGAATGTGACGCTGTGTGTACCCCAGTGTGTAATGGACTGTGACACTGTGTGTACCCCAGTGTATAATGGACAATGACCATGTGTGTACCCCATGTGTAATTGAATGTGATGCTGTGTGTACCCCAGTGTGTAATGGACTGCGACACTGTGTGTACCCTAGTGTGTAATGGGCTGTGACGCTGTGTGTACCCCAGTGTATAATGGACAATGACCATGTGTGTACCCCATTGTGTAATTGAATGTGATGCTGTGTGTACCCCAGTGTGTAATGGACTGTGGCACTGTGTGTACCCCAGTGTGTAATGGACCGTGACGCTGTGTGTACCCCAGTGTGTAATGGGCTGTGACGCTGTGTGTACCCCAGTGTGTAATGGGCTGTGACGCTGTGTGTACCCCAGTGTGTAATGGGCTGTGACGCTGTGTGTACCCCAGTGTGTAATGGGCTGTGACACTGTGTGTACCCTAGTGTGAAATGGACTGTGACGCAGTGTGTACCCCAGTGTGTAATGGGCTGTGACACTGTGTGTACCCCAGTGTGTAATGGACTGTGCCCATGTGTGTACCACAGTGTGTAATGGACTGTGACACTGTGAGTACCCCAGTGTGTAATGGACTGTGACACTGTGAGTACCCCAGTGTGTAATGGACTGTGACACAGTGAGTACCCCAGTGTGTAATGGGCTGTGACACTGTGTTTACCCCAGTGTTTCTTGGACTGTGACACTCTGTGTACCCCAGTGTGTAATGGAATGTGAAACTGTGTGTACCTCTTTGCACCATGGATTGTGACACTTTGCGTACCCCAGTGTGTAATGGTCTGTGACACTGTGTGTACACCCGTGTGTTATCGGCTGTGACACTGTGTGTACCCCAGTGTGTAATGGGATGTGACGCTGTGTGTACCCCAGTGTGTAATGGGCTGTGATGCTGTGTGTACAACAGTGTTTAATGGTATGTGACACTGTGTGTACCGCAATGTGTAATGGGCTGTGTCACTGTGTGTACCCCAGTGTGTAATGGGCAGTGACACTGTGTGTACCCCTGTGTGTAATGGGCTGTGACACTGTGAGTACCCCAGTTTGTAATAGACTGTGACCATGTGTGTACCCCATTGTGTAATTTAATGTGATGCTGTGTGTACCCCAGTGTGTAATGGACTGTGACACTGTGTGTACACCAGTGTGTAATGGGCCATGACACTGTGTGTACCCCAGTGTGTAATGGACCGTGACGCTGTGTGTACCCCAGTGTTTGTTGGAATGTGACGCTGTGTGTACCCCAGTGTGTAATGGACTGTGACACTATGTGTACCCCAGTGTATAATGGACAATGACCATGTGTGTACCCCATTGTGTAATTGAATGTGATGCTGTGTGTACCCCAGTGTGTAATGGACTGCGACACTGTGTGTACCCTAGTGTGTAATGGGCTGTGACGCTGTGTGTACCCCAGTGTATAATGGACAATGACCATGTGTGTACCCCATTGTGTAATTGAATGTGATGCTGTGTGTACCCCAGTGTGTAATGGACTGTGACACTGTGTGTACCCCAGTGTGTAATGGACCGTGACGCTGTGTGTACCCCAGTGTGTAATGGGCTGTGACGCTGTGTGTACCCCAGTGTGAAATGGACTGTGACGCAGTGTGTACCCCAGTGTGTAATGGGCTGTGACACTGTGTGTACCGCAGTGTGTAATGGACTGTGACACTGTACCCCAGTATGAAATGGGCTGTGACACTGTGTGTACCCCAGTGAGTAAAGGACTGTGACGCTGTGTGTACACCAGTGTGTAAAGGAATGTGACACTGTGTGTCCCCCAGTGTGTAATGGACTGTGACACTGTGTACCCAGTGTGTAATTGGCTGTGACACTGTGTGTACCCCAGTGTGTAATGGACTGTGACACTGTGTGCACTCAAGTGTGTAATTGACTGTGACGCTATGTGTACCCCAGTGTGTAATGGAATGTGACGCTCTGTGTACCCCAGTGTGTAATGTGCTGTGACGCTGTGTGCACCGCAGTGATTAATGGAACGAGACACATTGTGTACCCCAGTGTGTTATGGACTGTGTCACTGAGTGTACCCCAGTGTGTAATGGGCTTTGACATTGTGTGTACCCCAGTGTGTAATGGACTGTGACGCTGTGTGTACCTCACTGTGTGATGGAATGTGACGCTGTGTGTACCCCAGTGTGTAATGGGCTGTGACACTGTGTTTACCCCAGTGTTAATTGGACTGTGACACTTTGTGTACCCAAGTGTACCATGGGCTATGACACTGTGTGTACCCCAGTGTATAATGGAATGTGACACTGTGTGTATCCCAGTGTGTAATGGAATGTGACACTGTGTGTACCCCCGTGTGTAAAGGCCTGTGACGCTGTGTGTACCCCAGTGTGTAATGGACTGTGACGCTGTGTGTATCCCAGTGTATAATGTGCTGTGACACTGTGTGTACCCCAGTGATTAATGGAATGAGACACTGTGTGTACCCCAGTGTGTAATGGACTGTGACACTGTGTGTACCCCAGTGTGTAATGGGCTGTGACACAGTGTGTACCCCAGTGTGTAATGTGCTGTGACGCTGTGTGCACCGCAGTGATTAATGGAACGAGACACATTGTGTACCCCAGTGTGTTATGGACTGTGTCACTGAGTGTACCCCAGTGTGTAATGGGCTTTGACATTGTGTGTACCCCAGTGTGTAGTGGACTGTGATGCTGTGTGTACCCCAGTGTGTAATGGACTGTGACGCTGTGTATACCTCACTGTGTAATGGAATGTGACGCTGTGTGTACCCCAGTGTGTAATGGGCTTTGACACTGTGTTTGCCCCAGTGTTAATTGGACTGTGACACTTTGTGTACCCCAGTGTACCATGGGCTATGACACTGTGTGTACCCCAGTGTATAATGGAATGTGACACTGTGTGTATCCCAGTGTGTAATGGAATGTGACACTGTGTGTACCCCAGTGTTTAATGGCTGTGACGCTGTGTGTACCCCAATGTGTAATGGGCTGTGACGCTGTGTGTACTCCAGCGTGTAATGGACTGTAACAGTGTGTACCACAGTGTGTAAAGGAATGTGACACTGTGTGTACCCCAGTGTGTAATGGTCTGCGACACTGTGTGTACCCCAATGTGTAATGGGCTGTGACGCTGTGTGTACCCCAGCGTGTAATGGACTGTAACAGTGTGTACCACAGTGTGTAAAGGAATGTGACACTGTGCGTACCCCAGTGTGTAATGGACTGTGACGCTATGTGTATCCCAGTGTGTAATGAAATGTGATGCTGTGTGTACCTTAGTGTGTAATGGTCTGTGATGCTGTTTGTACCCCAGTGTGTAATGGACTGTGACACTCTGTGTAGTCTAGTACTCCATGGGCTGTGACACTGTGTGTACCCCAGTGTGTAATGGTCTGTGACACTGTGTGTAGTCTAGTGCTCCATGGGCTGTGACACTGTGGGCACCTCGTTGCACCATGGAAAGTGACCCTTGGTTTACCCCAGTGTTTAATGGCTGTGACGCTGTGTGTACCCCAATGTGTAATGGTCTGCGACACTGTGTGTACCCCCATGTGTAATGGGCTGTGACACTGTGTGTACCCCAGTGTGTAATGTTTTGTGACACTCTGTGTACCCCCATGTGTAATGGAATGTGACACTGTGTGTACCCCAGTGTTTAATGGCTGTGACGCTGTGTGTACCCCAATGTGTAATGGGCTGTGACGCTGTGTGTACTCCAGCGTGTAATGGACTGTAACAGTGTGTACCACAGTGTGTAAAGGAATGTGACACTGTGTGTACCCCAGTGTGTAATGGTCTGCGACACTGTGTGTACCCCAATGTGTAATGGGCTGTGACGCTGTGTGTACCCCAGCGTGTAATGGACTGTAACAGTGTGTACCACAGTGTGTAAAGGAATGTGACACTGTGCGTACCCCAGTGTGTAATGGACTGTGACGCTATGTGTATCCCAGTGTGTAATGAAATGTGATGCTGTGTGTACCTTAGTGTGTAATGGTCTGTGATGCTGTTTGTACCCCAGTGTGTAATGGACTGTGACACTCTGTGTAGTCTAGTACTCCATGGGCTGTGACACTGTGTGTACCCCAGTGTGTAATGGTCTGTGACACTGTGTGTAGTCTAGTGCTCCATGGGCTGTGACACTGTGGGCACCTCGTTGCACCATGGAAAGTGACCCTTGGTTTACCCCAGTGTTTAATGGCTGTGACGCTGTGTGTACCCCAATGTGTAATGGTCTGCGACACTGTGTGTACCCCCATGTGTAATGGGCTGTGACACTGTGTGTACCCCAGTGTGTAATGTTTTGTGACACTCTGTGTACCCCCATGTGTAATGGAATGTGACACTGTGTGTACCCCAGTGTTTAATGGCTGTGACGCTGTGTGTACCCCAATGTGTAATGGGCTGTGACGCTGTGTGTACTCCAGCGTGTAATGTACTGTAACAGTGTGTACCACAGTGTGTAAAGGAATGTGACACTGTGTGTACCCCAGTGTGTAATGGACTGTGACGCTATGTGTATCCCAGTGTGTAATGAAATGTGATGCTGTGTGTACCTTAGTGTGTAATGGTCTGTGATGCTGTTTGTACCCCAGTGTGTAATGGACTGTGACACTCTGTGTAGTCTAGTACTCCATGGGCTGTGACACTGTGTGTACCCCAGTGTGTAATGGTCTGTGACACTGTGTGTAGTCTAGTGCTCCATGGGCTGTGACACTGTGGGCACCTCGTTGCACCATGGAAAGTGACCCTTGGTTTACCCCAGTGTTTAATGGCTGTGACGCTGTGTGTACCCCAATGTGTAATGGTCTGCGACACTGTGTGTACCCCCATGTGTAATGGGCTGTGACACTGTGTGTACCCCCATGTGTAATGGGCTGTGACACTGTGTGTACCCCCATGTGTAATGGGCTGTGACACTGTATGTACCCCTGAGTGTGATGGACTGTGACGCTGTGTGTACCCCAGTGTGTAATGGACTGTGACACTGTGTGTACCCCAGTGTGTAATGGTCTGTGACACTGTGTGTACCCCCCTGTGTAATGGGCAGTGACACTGTGTGTACCCCAGAGTGTAATGGGCTGTATTGTTGTGTGTACCCCAGTGTGTAATGGACTGTGACACTGTGTGTACCCCAGTGTCTAATGTAATGTGAAACTATGTGTACCCCAGGTTGTAATGGAAAGTGACACTGTGTGTACCCCAGTGTGTAATGGAATGTGACGCTGTGCGTATCCCAGTGTGTAATGGACTGTGACAATGTGTGAACCCCATTGTGTAATTGAATGTGACACTGTGTGTACCCCAGAGTGTAATGGACGTGACACTGTGTGTACCCCAGTGTATAATGGACTGTGACAATGTGTGAACCCCATTGTGTAATTGAATGTGACACTGTGTGTACCCCAGAGTGTAATGGACGTGACACTGTGTGTACCCCAGTGTATAATAGGCTCTGACGCTCTGTGTACCCCTATGTGTAATCGAATGTGACGCTCTGTGTACCCCAGTGTGTAATGGAATGTGACACTGTGTGTACCCCAGTGTGTAATGGAATGTGACACTGTGTGTACCCCAGTGTGTAAAGGACTGTGACACTGTGTGTACCCAATTGTGTAATGGACTGTGACGCTATGTGTATCCCAGTGTATAATGAAATGTGATTCTGTGTTCCCCAGTGTGTAATGGGCTGTTACGCTGTGTGTACCCCAGTGTGTAATGGGCTGTGACACTGTGTGTACCCCAGTGTGTAATGGACCGTGACACTGTGTGTACTCCAGTGCGTAATGGGCTGTGACACAGTGTGTACCTTAGTGTGTAATGGACTGTGACGCTCTGTTTACCCCAGTGTGTAATGGAATGTGAAGCTGTGTGTACCCCAGTATGTAATGGGCTGTGACACTGTGTGTACCCCAGTGTGTAATGGATTGTGACTCTGTGTGTACCCAAGTGTATAGTGGACTGTGACACTGTGTTTACCCCAGTGTGCAATGGGCTTTAACACTGTGTGTACCCCAGTGTGCATTGGAATGTGACACTGTGTGTACTCCGAAGTGTAATGGGCTCTAACACTGTGTGTACCCCAGTGTGTAATGGACTGTGACACAGTGTGTACCCCAGTGTGTAATGGACTGTGAATCTGTGTGTACCCCAGTGTGTAATGGGCTGTGACACTGTGTGTACCCCAGTGTGTAATGGGCTGTGCCACTGTGTGTACCCCAGTGTGTAAAGGACTGTGACACTGTGTGTACCCCAGTGTGTAATGGTCTGTGACACTGTGTGTAGTCTAGTGCTCCATGTGCTGTGACACTGTGGGCACCTAGTTGCACCATGGAAAGTGACCCTTGGTTTACCCCAGTGTTTAATGGCTGTGACGCTGTGTGTACCCCAATGTGTAATGGGCTGTGACGCTGTGTGTACCCCAGCATGTAATGGACTGTAACAGTGTGTACCACAGTGTGTAAAGGAATGTGACACTGTGCGTACCCCAGTGTGTAATGGACTGTGACGCTATGTGTATCCCAGTGTGTAATGAAATGTGATGCTGTGTGTACCTTAGTGTGTAATGGTCTGTGATGCTGTTTGTACCCCAGTGTGTAATGGACTGTGACACTGTCTGTACGCCAGTGTGTAATGGACTGTGACACTGTCTGTACGCCAGTGCTCCATGCGCTGTGACACTGTGTGTACCTCTTTGACCCATGGACTGTGACACGTTGTGTACCCCAGTGTGTAATGGTCTGTGACACTGTGTGTACCCCCCTGTGTAATGGGCAGTGACACTGTGTGTACCCCAGAGTGTAATGGGCTGTATTGTTGTGTGTACCCCAGTGTGTAATGGACTGTGACACTGTGTGTACCCCAGTGTCTAATGTAATGTGAAACTATGTGTACCCCAGGTTGTAATGGAAAGTGACACTGTGTGTACCCCAGTGTGTAATGGAATGTGACACTGTGCGTATCCCAGTGTGTAATGGACTGTGACAATGTGTGAACCCCATTGTGTAATTGAATGTGACACTGTGTGTACCCCAGAGTGTAATGGACATGACACTGTGTGTACCCCAGTGTATAATGTACTGTGACAATGTGTGAACCCCATTGTGTAATTGAATGTGACACTGTGTGTACCCCAGTGTATAATAGGCTCTGACGCTCTGTGTACCCCTATGTGTAATCGAATGTGACGCTCTGTGTACCCCAGTGTGTAATGGAATGTGACACTGTGTGTACCCCAGTGTGTAAAGGACTGGGACACTGTGTGTACCCAATTGTGTAATTGAATGTGACACTGTGAGTACCCCAGTGTGTAATGGACTGTGACGCAGTGAGTACCCCAGTGTGCAATGGAATGTGACACTGTGTGTTCCCCAGTGTGTAATGGACTGTAACACTGTGTTTACCCCAGTGTGTAATGGACTGTGACTCTGCGTGTACCCCAAATTGTAATGGGCTTTAACACTGTGTGTACCCCAGTGTGTATTGGAATGTGACACTGTGTGTACTCCGAAGTGTAATGGGCTCTAACACTGTGTGTACCCCAGTGTGTAATGGACTGTGAATCTGTGTGTACCCCAGTGTGTAATGGGCTGTGACACTGTGTGTACCCCAGTGTGTAATGGGCTGTGACACTGTGTGTACCCCAGTGTGTAATGGGCTGTGACACTGTGTGTACCCCAGTGTGTAATGGACTGTGACACTGTGTGTACCCCAGTGTGTAATGGTCTGTGACACTGTGTGTAGTCTAGTGCTCCATGTGCTGTGACACTGTGGGCACCTAGTTGCACCATGGAAAGTGACCCTTGGTTTACCCCAGTGTTTAATGGCTGTGACGCTGTGTGTACCCCAATGTGTAATGGGCTGTGATGCTGTGTGTACCCCAGCGTGTAATGGACTGTAACAGTGTGTACCACAGTGTGTAAAGGAATGTGACACTGTGCGTACCCCAGTGTGTAATGGTCTGCGACACTGTGTGTACCCCCATGTGTAATGGGCTGTGACACTGTGTGTACCCCCATGTGTAATGGGCTGTGACACTGTGTGTACCCCAGAGTGTAATGGACTGTGACACTGTGTGTACCCCAGTGTGTAATGCTGTGTGACAGTGTGTACCCCCCTGTTTAATGGGCTGTGACACTGTGTGTACCCCAGAGTGTAATGGGCTGTGAAGCTGTGTGAACCCCAGTGCGTAATGGTCTGTGACACTGTGTGTACCCCCATGTGTAATGGGCTGTGACACTGTATGTACCCCTGATTGTAATGGACTGTGACGCTGTGTGTACCCCAGTGTGTAATGGACTGTGACACTGTGTGTACCCCAGTGTGTAATGGTCTGTGACACTGTGTGTACCCCCCTGTGTAATAGGCAGTGACACTGTGTGCACCCCAGATTGTAATGGGCTGTATTGCTGTGTGTACCCCAGTGTGTAATGGACTGTGACACTGTGTGTACCCCAGTGTCTAATGTAATGTGAAACTATGTGTACCCCAGGTTGTAATGGAAAGTGACACTGTGTGTACCCCAGTGTGTAATGGAATGTGACACTCTGCGTATCCCAGTGTGTAATGGGCTGTGACACTCTGTGTACCCCTGTGTGTAATGGGCTGTGACACTGTGAGAACCCCAGTGTGTAATGGACTGTGACAATGTGTGAACCCCATTGTGTAATTGAATGTGACACTGTGTCTACCCCAGAGTGTAATGGACGTGACACTGTGTGTACCCCAGTGTATAATGGGCTCTGACGCTCTGTGTACCCCAGTGTGTAATCGAATGTGACGCTGTGTGTACCCCAGTGTGTAATGGACTGTGACACTGTCTACCGCAGTGTGTAATGGGCTGTGACACTGTGTGTACCCCAGTGTGTAAAGGACTGTGACACTGTGTGTACCCTTTTGTGTAATGGACTGTGACGCTATGTGTATCCCAGTGTGTAATGAAATGTGATGCTGTGTGTACCCCAGTGTGTAATGGACTGTGACACTGTCTGTACGCCAGTGCTCCATGCGCAGTGACACAGTGTGTACCTCTTTGACCCATGGACTGTGACACTTTGTGTACCCCAGTGTGTAATGGGCTGTGACACTGTGTGTACCCCAGTGTGTAATGGACTGTGACCATGTGTTTACCCCATTGTGTAACTGAATGTGACACTGTGAGTACCCCAGTGTGTAATGGACTGTGACACAGTGAGTACCCCAGTGTGCAATGGAATGTGACTCTGCGTGTGCCCAAGTGTGTAATGGAATGTGACGCTGTGTGTACCTCAGTGTGTAATGGGCATTAACACTGTGTGCACCCCAGTGTGTAATGGAATGTGACACTGTGTGTACCCCAGTGTGTAATGGGCTTTAACACTGTGTGTACCCCAGTGTGTAATGGACTGTGACACAGTGTGTACCCCAGTGTGTAATGGACTGTGAATCTGTGTGTACCCCAGTGTGTAATGGACTGTGAATCTGTGTGTACCCCAGTGTGTAATGGGCTGTGACACTGTGTGTACCCCAGTGTGTAATGGACTGTGACACTGTGTGTACCCCAGTGTGTAATGGACTGTGACACTGTGTGTACCCCAGTGTGTAATGGACTGTGACACTGTGTGTACCCCAGTGTGTAATGGACTGTGACACTGTGTGTACCCCAGTGTGTAATGGTCTGTGACACTGTGTGTAGTCTAGTGCTCCATGTGCTGTGACACTGTGGGCACCTAGTTGCACCATGGAAAGTGACCCTTGGTTTACCCCAGTGTTTAATGGCTGTGACACTGTGTGTACCCCAGTGTCTAATGTAATGTGAAACTATGTGTACCCCAGGTTGTAATGGAAAGTGACACTGTGTGTACCCCAGTGTGTAATGGAATGTGACACTGTGCGTATCCCAGTGTGTAATGGACTGTGACACTGTAAGAACCCCAGTGTGTAATGGACTGTGACAATGTGTGAACCCCATTGTGTAATTGAATGTGACACTGTGTGTACCCAGAGTGTAATGGACGTGACACTGTGTGTACCCCAGTATATAATGGGCTCTGACGCTCTGTGTACCCCAGTGTGTAATCGAGTGTGACGCTGTGTGTACCCCAGTGTGTAATGGACTGTGACACTGTGTACCCCAGTGTGTAATGGACTGTGACACTGTGTACCCCAGTGTGTAATGGGCTGTGACACTGTGTGTACCCCAGTGTGTAAAGGACTGTGACACTGTGTGTACCCTTTTGTGTAATGGACTGTGACGCTATGTGTATCCCAGTGTGTAATGAAATGTGATGCTGTGTGTACCCCAGTGTGTAATGGACTGTGACACTGTCTGTACGCCAGTGCTCCATGCGCTGTGACACTGTGTGTACCTCTTTGACCCATGGACTGTGACACTTTGTGTACCCCAGTGTGTAATGGGCTGTGACCATGTGTTTACCCCATTGTGTAATTGAATGTGACACTGTGAGTACCCCAGTGTGTAATGGACTGTGACACAGTGAGTACCCCAGTGTGCAATGGAATGTGACACTGTGTGTACCCCAAATTGTAATGGGCTTTAACACTGTGTGTACCCCAGTGTGTAATGGACTGTGACACAGTGTGTACCCCAGTGTGTAATGGACTGTGACACAGTGTGTACCCCAGTGTGTAATGGACTGTGACACAGTGTGTACCCCAGTGTGTAATGGACTGTGAATCTGTGTGTGCCCCAGTGTGTAATGGGCTGTGACACTGTGTGTACCCCAGTGTGTAATGGGCTGTGACACTGTGTGTACCCCAGTGTGTAAAGGACTGTGACACTGTGTGTACCCTTTTGTGTAATGGACTGTGACGCTATGTGTATCCCAGTGTGTAATGAAATGTGATGCTGTGTGTACCCCAGTGTGTAATGGACTGTGACACTGTCTGTACGCCAGTGCTCCATGCGCTGTGACACTGTGTGTACCTCTTTGACCCATGGACTGTGACACTTTGTGTACCCCAGTGTGTAATGGGCTGTGACCATGTGTTTACCCCATTGTGTAATTGAATGTGACACTGTGAGTACCCCAGTGTGTAATGGACTGTGACACAGTGAGTACCCCAGTGTGCAATGGAATGTGACACTGTGTGTACCCCAGTGTGTAATGGAATTTCACACAGTGTGTTCCCCAGTGTGTAATGGACTGTAACACTGTGTTTACCCCAGTGTGTAATGGACTGTGACTCTGCGTGTACCCAAGTGTGTAATGGAATGTGACGCTGTGTGTACCCCAGTGTGTAATGGGCTTTAACACTGTGTGTACCCCAGTGTGTAATGGAATGTGACACTGTGTGTACCCCAAATTGTAATGGGCTTTAACACTGTGTGTACCCCAGTGTGTAATGGACTGTGACACAGTGTGTACCCCAGTGTGTAATGGACTGTGACACAGTGTGTACCCCAGTGTGTAATGGACTGTGAATCTGTGTGTGCCCCAGTGTGTAATGGGCTGTGACACTGTGTGTACCCCAGTGTGTAATGGGCTGTGACACTGTGTGTACCCCAGTGTGTAATGGACTGTGACACTGTGTGTACCCCAGCGTGTAATGGACTGTGACACTGTGTGTACCCCAGTGTGTAATGGACTGTGACGCTGTGTGTACCCCAGTGTGTAATGGGCTGTGACGCTTTGTGTACCCCAGTTTGCCATGGGCTGTGACACTGTGTGTACCCCAGTGTATAATGGAATGTGACACTGTGTGTACCCCAATGCGTAATGGAATGTGACACTGTGTGTACCCCAGTGTATAATGGAATGTGACAGTGTGTGTACCCCAGTGTGTAATGGACTGTGACACTGTGTGTACCCCAGTGTATAATGGAATGTGACAGTGTGTGTACCCCAGTGTGTAATGGACTGTGACACTGTGTTACTCCAGTGTGTAATGGAATCTGACAGTGTCCAGCAGTTGTAACTCTTTTGGTCTTTAACATGGGTTCTTATTACAGACGATAATGGGCTTTTACACTCTTCCAAGATAATGGTCCCTCTGACACCCTCATATGTAGTTTCAAATCCCAATGCCCGTATCCACCTTTCAAAATTACTTTGCTTATTCCTCTCAGATTCATGGTAAGTTTGCCCTGGCTGTTTCCTTAAATTTCAAAGCTCTTTTCCACTCCCCGAGAAACCTCCTCTGACAGTGAAGCATAAACTTCCTGTGCTCTACCTGTCAATTTACTCCCCCCTGGCATTGCCCAGGCTTCTTTTGGCCCGCTCACCTGCTTAGCTGTCTTCTCAAACGATGTCAAACGTCCTTCAACACCCCTTTCCTCAATCCTTGGAAGGGCTTGTACCAAGTTAAACATCTCCCCCACTGGGGAGATCTGGAAATAAGTCCTGTCTCACCTACTGGCCTCTCTCTTTTAGCTGCCAGCATTTTAAAGTGGAATTTTCTCTCTTTTACTCTTCCTGTTCTTTCCTGTTCCAGTTTATGGTTCTCCATTTCTGACCTCGCCATTTCTACTTCCCTTCGGAATACTCTCGCTCTTTCCTTTCCTGTTTCTACTGCTTCTAGTTCCAGGTTTTTTTTAACATGCAACTGAATTCGAGCCCATTCCAATGTACCACCCCTTGGAGAACTCAGTCTCTCGGCTATTCCTTCGCGTTTTAAATCCTGTGCCACCTCTTCGATTATCTCTGCCTCCATAGCTTTGGCAGGCAATCCCACTCCTAGTTCACTTGCCATTTCGATGAACCGGGCTTTTGGGATCCCTGGTGAAATTGTCAGGGAACTCTCTCCCACTTGCAGGAAATCTCTAGCATTTTCCTGTGCCATCTTATATTTGCTTCCTTCCGTCTTTTATTACTTACTAAATCCACACCCCAATCGTCCTGGTCTTTTGTTCCAACATATCTCGTTTGAGCCCCCAAGATTTGTCAGGAATCACAGGGGACACTGGACTGTAACATCGAGCCCCACTCCTCCCTGAGATGTGACAAATGTGGACAGGTTTGATCAAACCACCAGAATCCCCCGATTCCACCTAACTGTTTAATTTCGGGTTAACAGAATACGAGCACCGGGTTTGTAAACTTAACTGTTTATTGAACAAATTGTCTTTAACTAGCGACAAAAGAAAGAAATATGAACTGCTAACTTCTAACTCTATAATTTAAACTCCACCTCCTTCTTAAATCCTTAAATTCTTAAATCCTTAAATATATAAATATTAAATTCACAGAAAAACATGGATTTTAAGGGTAGGATAAAACAGTTCAATTGCACCAATCCCAGAGTACAGGATTCGATGGGTTGATTTTGATCGATGTCTCCCAGATTCCTTTCAGTTCTTTATTGATGACATGAGGTGTCTTTCCAGCACTTTCAGTCTTTAGTTCACTGGTTGAGCCTTTACCCTTTCAGTGTCTCTAACAGTGATTTTCCCCTTTTCCTCTTGACAGGTGTTTTCAGAGAGAGAGCAGGTTATAGAGAGATGTGGAGAAAAAGCCAGCTCGCTATTATTGTAGAATTACTGGAACCTGACACACACAGGAGAGAGAGGTTTTAGGTCTTTTTCCTTTCAGGCTAGGAGTTTATTTGCTCTCACACAAAACCTTGGTCACCTAGTCAGGAGCCAATTAAAATGCTGTTGTCAGGCAGCTCCCTTGGTCCAGGACTCCTTTATGGCACCATCCTGTCTTTCATGAGGCACACTGTTCCAGGACTGCAGCATTGTATATATCTCTCATCCTGTTCCAGTAGACATGTCTTTCAGACTGTAGCCATTGTAATTCTAATCCACAGTCTAACAGAAAATAATAAGATATGTTCCTTACTGTATGAAATGGACTATAACACTATGTGTGATAGTGCGTGTTGGACTGTAATACTGTGTGTCAGCATGTAATGGACAGTCAGTGTGTGTCTGTGTGTGTGTGTGTGTGTGTCTCTGTGTGTGTGTGTGTGTGTGTGTGTGTGTGTGTGTAATGCACTGTAACATGGGGCCTCTAATGGTGAATGCTGTTCTGTTCCTTGTTGCAGATTAATGCCTCTTGTAGGAAAGTACCTGAACTCTCCTCATTTTTTGTGACATCGCGTGTGTTTGACTACAGGTAAGGAGGGAATTGGGCTGGGGGTTGATCAGCAGGAGGCTCCTCTGGTTCTGGATAAAGCGGTTGTCAGTTCAAGATTCCAATCCTGATACTGGAGCACAAAATCCAGGCTGATATTCCCAGTGCCAGTACTGAGGGAGTGCTGCACTGTTGGAGGGTCAGTACTGAGGGAGTGCTGCACTGTCAGAGGGTCAGTACTGAGGGAGTGCCGCACTGTCGGAGGGTCAGTACCGAGGGAGAGCTGCACTGTCGGGGGCTCAGTACTGAGGGAGTGCCGCACTGTCAGAGGGTCAGCACTGAGGGAGTGCTGCACTGTCAGAAGGTCAGTACTGAGTGAGTGCCGCAATGTCAGAGGGTCAGTACTGAGGGAGTGCTGCACTGTCAGAGGGTCGGTACTGAGGGAGTGCTGCACTGTCAGAGGGTCAGTACTGAGGGAGAGCTGCACTGTTGGAGGGCCAGTACTGAGGGAGTGCTGCACTGTCAGAGGGTCAGTACTGAGGGAGTGCTGCACTGTCGGAGTGTTGGTACTGAGGGAGTGCCGCACTGTCGGAGGGTCAGTACTGAGGGAGTGCTGCACTGTCAGAGGGTCAGTACTGAGGGAGAGCTGCACTGTTGGAGGGCCAGTACTGAGGGAGTGCTGCACTGTCAGAGGGTCAGTACTGAGGGAGTGCTGCACTGTCGGAGTGTTGGTACTGAGGGAGTGCCGCACTGTCGGAGGGTCAGTACTGAGGGAGTGCTGCACTGTCGGAGGGTCAGTACTGAGGGAGTGCCGCACTGTCGGAGGGTCAGTACTGAGGGAGTGCCGCACTGTCGGAGGGTCAGTACTGAGGGAGTGCCGCACTGTCGGAGGGTCAGTACTGAGGGAGTGCTGCACTGTCGCAGGGACAGTACTGAGGGAGTGCTGCACTGTCGGAGGGTCAGTACTGAGGGAGTGCTGCACTGTCGCAGGGACAGTACTGAGGGAGTGCTGCACTGTCAGAGGGTCAGTACTGAGGGAGTGCTGCACTGTCAGAGGGTCAGTACTGAGGGAGTGCCGCACTGTCGGAGGGGCAGTACTGAGGGAGTGCTGCACTGTCAGAGGGTCAGTACTGAGGGAGTGCTGCACTGTCAGAGGGTCAGTACTGAGGGAGTGCTGCACTGTCAGAGGGTCAGTACTGAGGGAGTGCTGCACTGTCAGAGGGTGAGCCTTTCAGATGAGACATTAAACCGACGTCCCTTCTGCTCTCTCAGGTGGGTGTAAAAGATCCCACGGCCACTATTTGGGAGAAGATCGGGGTCGGGTGGGGGGATGGGTGGGAGGGAGGGAGATCTCCTTGATGTCCTGGGGACAAAATGGATCCCCCAAACACATTGCTGTTTGTGGGATCTTGCTGTGCCCAAATTGGCTGCTGCATTTCCTACATTACAACAGTGACCTCGCTTCCAAAAAAGTAAAAGCTGCTTCGCTGGCTGTGAATCTTGGGGCAGTCCTCTGGAGGTGAAATGTAACCCCCATTCCCCGGTGTGTGTCTCCCTCTGTTAGTGATGGCCCTGACCTGAAGGTTTATTACTACGCCCAATTCGAGATACCTCCGGAAAATCAGGATGTGCTTCCCAAGTTCCGTGAGGATGCGCTGACTGGGAGCCTGCGGCAGACTGTTCAACAAGTTCGCCGATCACAACTACTCACCGATGTGACCATCACCGCAGTGACATCTTCCCGTGAGTATACAGATCGACAGCTGTACCAGCACCCGAACTAACTCCCACCGCGGTACACGTCCCACACACACTGACTCTCACTGGGGTACGGGTCCCACACACACTGACTCTCAGTGGGGTACGGGTCCCACACACACTGACCCTCACTGGGGTACGGGTCCCACACACACTGACCCTCACTGGGGTACGGGTCCCACACACACTGACTCTCACTGGGTATGGGTCCCAGACACACTGATTCTCACTGGGGTACAGGTCCCAGACACACTGATTCTCACTGGGGTACGGGTCCCTCACATACTGACTCTCACTGGGGTACGGGTCCCACACACACTGACTCTCAGTGGGTACAGGTCCCACACACACTGACTCTCACTGGGGTACGTGTCCCACACACACACTGACTCTCACTGGGATACGTGTCCCACACACACACTGACTCTCACTGGGATACGGGTCCCACACACACTGACTCTCACTGGGGTACGGGTCCCACACACACACTGAATCTCACTGAGATACGGGTCCCACACACACTGACTCTCACTGGTTTACGGGTCCCACACACACTGACTCTCACTGGGGTACGGGTCCCACACACAGGGACACTCACTGGGGTACGGGTCCCAAACTCACTGACTCTCACTGGGGTACGGGTCCCACACACACTGACTCTCACTGGGGTACGGGTCCCACACACACTGACTCTCACTGGGGTACAGGTCCCACACACACTGACCCTCACTGGGGTACGGGTCCCACACACACTGACCCTCACTGGGGTACGGGTCCCACACACACTGACCCTCACTGGGGTACGGGTCCCACACACACTGACTCTCACTGGGTATGGGTCCCACACACACTGACTCTCACTGGGGTACGGGTCCCACACACACTGACTCTCACTGGGGTACGGGTCCCACACACACTGACCCTCACTGGGATACGGGTCCCACACACACTGACTCTCGCTGGGGTACGGGTCCCACACACACTGACCCTCACTGGGATACGGGTCCCACACACACCGACTCTCACTGGGGTACGGAGCCACACACACTGACTCTCACAGAAATACGTGTCCCACACACACTTACTCTCACTGGGGTACAGGACCCACAAACACTGACTCTCACTGGGGTACGGGTCCCACACACACTGACTCTCACTGGGGTACGGGTCCCACACACACTGACTCTCACTGGTTTACGGGTCCCACACACACTGACTCTCACTGGGGTACGGGTCCCACACACACTGACTCTCACTGGGGTACGGGTCCCACACACACTGACTCTCACTGGTGTACGGGTCCCACACACACTGACCCTCACTGGGATACGGGTCCCACACACACTGACTCTCGCTGGGGTACGGGTCCCACACACACTGACCCTCACTGGGATACGGGTCCCACACACACCGACTCTCACTGGGGTACGGAGCCACACACACTGACTCTCACAGAAATACGTGTCCCACACACACTTACTCTCACTGGGGTACAGGACCCACAAACACTGACTCTCACTGGGGTACGGGTCCCACACAGACTGACTCTCACTGGGGTACGGAGCCACACACACTGACTCTCACAGAAATACGTGTCCCACACACACTTACTCTCACTGGGGTACAGGACCCACAAACACTGACTCTCACTGGGGTACGGGTCCCACACACACTGACTCTCACTGGGGTACGGGTCCCACACAGACTGACTCTCACTGGGGTACGGGTCCCACACACACTGACTCTCACTGGGGTACGGGTCCCACACACACTGACCCTCACTGGTTTACGGGTCCCACACACACTGACTCTCACTGGGGTGATTATATTTAAATATTTAACTCTTTCTTGAATTCCTTCCCCAGTTGCTAACTCGAAGCTGGTGATGAACCCTGAAGAGAGTAAGTCCTGCCTGTTTTCCTGATCTGCCCCTCTCCTCTCCCATCCCCTACTGCCTGTCTCCCTCTGCATGTTTGTCTGTCTATCCCCCCGCCCGTTTGTCTTGTCTGTCCCCCCGTCCGGCTGTCTGTCTCACCTTGTCTGTACGTAAGTCTCACCCACGTCTGTTTAACAGTTCGTCTCCCCCCGTCTGTCTGTCTCCCCCTGTCTGTCTGTCAGCAATAACCTATCTGTCCATCTGTCTCCCCTCGTCTGTCTGTCCAGCTCTTCGCCTTCGGTCTGTTTCTCCGATGCCATTTCTTTCTTTTGGGCCGTGTTTTCCTCCCGGTGCCCGCTCTCCCTCTTCCCCCCCCACTCACCCTCTCTCCCACCCCCCGCTCTCCCTCTCTCCCCTCATCTGCTCTCCCTCTCTCCCAGCCCCCCGCTCTCCCTCTTCACCCCCCCGCCCCACGCTCTCCCTCTCTCCCCCCCCCCCGCTCACCCTCTCTCCACCCCCGCTCACCCTCTCTCCCACCCCCGCTCTCCCTCTCTCCCACCCCCGCTCTCCCTCTCTCCACCCCCCCGCTCTCCCTCTCTCCCACCCCCCCGCTCTCCCTCTCTCCCACCCCCGCTCTCTCTCTCTCCCCCCCCCAGCTCTCCCTCTCTCCACCCCCCCGCTCTCCCTCTCTCCCCCCTCCCGCTCTCTCTCTCCCCCCGCCACCGCTCTCCCTCTCCCCCCCCCCGCTCTCCCTCTCTCCCCCCTCCCGCTCTCTCTCTCCCCCCGCCACCGCTCTCCCTCTCTCCCCCCCCAGCTCTCCCTCTCTCCCCCCCCAGCTCTCCCTCTCTCCCCCCCCAGCTCTCCCTCTCTCTCCCCCCGGCTCACCCTCTCGCGCATGTCTGTCTCACCCTCCCTTTCTCTCTCTCCACGTGTCTCCCTCCCTATCGGCCTGTCTCTCTCCCTATCGGCCTGTCTCTCTCCCTATCGGCCTGTCTCTCTCCCTATCGGCCTGTCTCCCTCCCTATCGGCCTGTCTCCCTCCCTATCGGTCTGTCTCCCTCCCTATCGGCCTGTCTCCCTCCCTATCGGCCTGTCTCCCTCCCTATCGGCCTGTCTCCCTCCCTATCGGCCTGTCTCTCTCCCTATCGGCCTGTCTCCCTCCCTATCGGTCTGTCTCCCTCCCTATCGGCCTGTCTCCCTCCCTATCGGCCTGTCTCCCTCCCTATCGGCCTGTCTCCCTCCCTATCGGCCTGTCTCCCTCCCTATCGGCCTGTCTCCCTCCCTATCGGCCTGTCTCCCTCCCTATCGGCCTGTCTCCCTCCCTATCGGCCTGTCTCCCTCCCTATCGGCCTGTCTCCCTCCCTATCGGCCTGTCTCTCTCCCTATCGGCCTGTCTCTCTCCCTATCGGTCTGTCTCCCTCCCTATCGGCCTGTCTCTCTCCCTATCGGCCTGTCTCCCTCCCTATCGGCCTGTCTCCCTCCCTATCGGCCTGTCTCCCTCCCTATCGGCCTGTCTCCCTCCCTATCGGCCTGTCTCCCTCCCTATCGGCCTGTCTCTCTCCCTATCGGCCTGTCTCCCTCCCTATCGGTTGTCTCTCTCCCTATCGGCCTGTCTCCCTCCCTATCGGCCTGACTCTCTCCCTATCGGCCTGTCTCCCTCCCTATCGGCCTGTCTCCCTCCCTATCGGCCTGTCTCTCTCCCTATCGGCCTGTCTCCCTCCCTATCGGCCTGTCTCTCTCCCTATCGGCCTGTCTCTCTCCCTATCGGCCTGTCTCTCTCCCTATCGGCCTGTCTCCCTCCCTATCGGTCTGTCTCCCTCCCTATCGGCCTGTCTCCCTCCCTATCGGCCTGTCTCCCTCCCTATCGGCCTGTCTCCCTCCCTATCGGCCTGTCTCCCTCCCTATCGGCCTGTCTCTCTCCCTATCGGCCTGTCTCTCTCCCTATCGGCCTGTCTCTCTCCCTATCGGCCTGTCTCTCTCCCTATCGGCCTGTCTCTCTCCCTATCGGTCTGTCTCCCTCCCTATCGGCCTGTCTCTCTCCCTATCGGCCTGTCTCCCTCCCTATCGGCCTGTCTCCCTCCCTATCGGCCTGTCTCCCTCCCTATCGGCCTGTCTCTCTCCCTATCGGTTGTCTCTCTCCCTATCGGCCTGTCTCCCTCCCTATCGGCCTGTCTCTCTCCCTATCGGCCTGTCTCCCTCCCTATCGGCCTGTCTCCCTCCCTATCGGCCTGTCTCTCTCCCTATCGGCCTGTCTCTCTCCCTATCGGCCTGTCTCCCTCCCTATCGGTCTGTCTCCCTCCCTATCGGTCTGTCTCTCTCCCTATCGGCCTGTCTCCCTCCCTATCGGCCTGTCTCCCTCCCTATCGGCCTGTCTCCCTCCCTATCGGCCTGTCTCTCTCCCTATCGGCCTGTCTCCCTCCCTATCGGTCTGTCTCTCTCCCTATCGGCCTGTCTCCCTCCCTATCGGCCTGTCTCTCTCCCTATCGGCCTGTCTCTCTCCCTATCGGCCTGTCTCCCTCCCTATCGGCCTGTCTCCCTCCCTATCGGTCTGTCTCTCTCCCTATCGGCCTGTCTCTCTCCCTATCGGCCTGTCTCTCTCCCTATCGGCCTGTCTCCCTCCCTATCGGTCTGTCTCCCTCCCTATCGGCCTGTCTCCCTCCCTATCGGCCTGTCTCCCTCCCTATCGGCCTGTCTCCCTCCCTATCGGCCTGTCTCCCTCCCTATCGGCCTGTCTCCCTCCCTATCGGCCTGTCTCCCTCCCTATCGGCCTGTCTCTCTCCCTATCGGCCTGTCTCTCTCCCTATCGGCCTGTCTCTCTCCCTATCGGCCTGTCTCTCTCCCTATCGGCCTGTCTCTCTCCCTATCGGTCTGTCTCCCTCCCTATCGGCCTGTCTCTCTCCCTATCGGCCTGTCTCCCTCCCTATCGGCCTGTCTCCCTCCCTATCGGCCTGTCTCCCTCCCTATCGGCCTGTCTCCCTCCCTATCGGCCTGTCTCTCTCCCTATCGGTTGTCTCTCTCCCTATCGGCCTGTCTCCCTCCCTATCGGCCTGTCTCCCTCCCTATCGGCCTGTCTCCCTCCCTATCGGCCTGTCTCCCTCCCTATCGGCCTGTCTCCCTCCCTATCGGCCTGTCTCTCTCCCTATCGGCCTGTCTCTCTCCCTATCGGCCTGTCTCTCTCCCTATCGGCCTGTCTCTCTCCCTATCGGCCTGTCTCTCTCCCTATCGGCCTGTCTCCCTCCCTATCGGTCTGTCTCCCTCCCTATCGGCCTGTCTCCCTCCCTATCGGCCTGTCTCCCTCCCTATCGGCCTGTCTCCCTCCCTATCGGCCTGTCTCCCTCCCTATCGGCCTGTCTCCCTCCCTATCGGCCTGTCTCCCTCCCTATCGGCCTGTCTCCCTCCCTATCGGCCTGTCTCCCTCCCTATCGGCCTGTCTCCCTCCCTATCGGCCTGTCTCCCTCCCTATCGGCCTGTCTCTCTCCCTATCGGCCTGTCTCTCTCTCTATCTCTCGTTCTCTCACTCACAGTTGGACACCTGTTCTGCTGGGTGGATTTTTTAATGCTCTGTATGGTATATCCACAGGAGCCTGTTATCACACTTTCCATGCAAAGGACACAGACATGACATTCACCTCTCCGGGATATAACAAAGACGGATATCCCAACAACATTCATTGCCAGTGGATCCTACGAGCGACAAGAGATCACGTCATCTATCTCGAATTCCTGGACTTCAACACTGACGATGACTGTGGCAATGATTTCGTCATGGTTCACGATTCGCTGAGCCCGGCAGAGGATGATGTCATCACCAAGTAAGCGGTCACCATGTGTTCCACATCTAACCCCGTGCTGTACCTGTCCTGGGAGTGTTTGATGGGGACGGTGTAGAGGGATCTTTACTCTGTATCTAACCCCGTGCTGTACCTGTCCTGGGAGTGTTTGATGGGGACAGTGTAGAGGGAGGTTTACTCTTAACCCCGTGCTATACCTGTCCTGGGAGTGTTTGATGGGGACAGTGTGGAGGGAGTTTTACTCTGTATCTAACCCCGTGCTATACCTGTCCTGGGAGTGTTTGATGGGGACAGTGTGGAGGGAGTTTTACTCTGTATCTAACCCCGTGCTGTACCTGTCCTGGGAGTGTTTGATGGGGACAGTGTGGAGGGAGATTTACTCTGTATCTAACCCCGTGCTGTACCTGTCCTGGGAGTGTTTGATGGGGACAGTGTAGAGGGAGATTTACTCTGTATCTAACCCCGTGCTGTACCTGTCCTGGGAGTGTTTGATGGGGACAGTGTAGAGGGAGATTTACTCTGTATCTAACCCCGTGCTGTACCTGTCCTGGGAGTGTTTGATGGGGACAGTAGAGAGTGAGATTTACTCTGTATCTAACCCCGTGCTGTACCTGTCCTGGGAGTGTTTGATGGGGACAGTGTGGAGGGAGATTTACTCTTTATCTAACCCCGTGCTGTACCTGTCCTGAGTCTTTATGAGTGTATGGATCAGGGAATTCACAATACATGAGCTGAGTCTTATGTGATAATTCTCTCTGATTCGTTTTGGCTTCAGGGTTTACCCTCTGATGTTAGACTGTTGGCTGAATCATAATTTACTCTCTCCAACTCACCCTCCCTCCGCCTCGTGCTCCCTCAATCCTCGCTCTGTCTGTGTCTCTGTCTGTGTCTCTGTCTGTGTCTCTGTCTGTGTCTCTGTCTGTGTCTCTGTCTGTGTCTCTGTCTGTGTCTCTCGCTCTGTGTCTCTCACTCTGTGTCTCCCTGTGTCTCTCACTCTGTGTCTCCCTGTGTCTCTCCCTGTGTCTCTCCCTGTGTCTCTCTCTGTGTCTCTCTCTGTGTCTCTCTCTGTGTCTCTCTCTGTGTCTCTCTCTGTGTGTCTCTCTGTGTGTCTCCCTGTGTCTCTCTTACGTTCTCTCTCTTACTGTCTCTCACTGTGTGTCTCTCTTACTGTCTCTCTGTGTGTCTCTCTGTGTGTCTCTTACTTTCTCTCTCTTACTTTCTCTCTCTTACTTTCTCTCTCTTACTGTCTCTCTCTGTGTGTCTCTCTGTGTCTCTCTGTCTCTCTATGTCTCTCTATGTCTCTCTATGTCTCTCTGTGTCTCTTTGTGTCTCTCTTTGTGTCTCTCTTTGTGTCTCTCTTTGTGTCTCTCTCTGTGTCTCTCTCTGTGTCTCTCTCTGTGTCTCTCTCTGTGTGTCTCTCTGTGTGTCTCCCTGTGTCTCTCTTACTTTCTCTCTCTTACTGTCTCTCTCTGTGTGTCTCTCTTACTTTCTCTCTCTTACTGTCTCTCTCTGTGTGTCTCTGTGTGTCTCTGTCTCTCTATGTCTCTCTGTGTCTCTTTGTGTCTCTCTTTGTGTCTCTCTTACTGTCTCTCTGTGCGTCACTCTGTGTCTCTTACTGTCTCTCTCTGTGTCTCTCTTACTGTGTCTCTCTTACTGTGTCTCTCCCTGTGTCTCTCCCTGTGTCTCTCCCTGTGTGTCTCTCTGTGTGTCTCTGTGTCCATCTTACTGTCACTCTCTTTGTCTCTTATCATTAGAAATATGAGTGAGTGAACCTCACCCACTCCTCACCCTCCTCTCTCCGAGTGAGTGAACCTCACTCGCTCCTCACCCTCCTCTCTCCGAGTGAGTGAACCTCACCCACTCCTCACCCTCCTCTCTCCGAGTGAGTGAACCTCACCCGCTCCTCACCCTCCTCTCTCCGAGTGAGTGAACCTCACCCACTCCTCACCCTCCCCTCTCCGAGTGAGCGAACCTCACTCGCTCCTCACGCTCCTCTCTCCGAGTGAGCGAACATCACTCGCTCCTCACCCTCCTCTCTCCGAGTGAGTGACCCTCAATCGCTCCTCTCACTCTCCCTCTTACTCTCTCTCCCTCTCTCTCTCCGACGTTCTCCCTCTCTGTCCCGGACTCTCTCTCATACTCTCTCTCCCTTTCCTCACAGGAAGTGTGGGAAGCGACCCTCCACTAACCACCTCTCTGTGATATCGTCTGGCAATGTGATGCTTGTCACTCTCCTGAGTGATGAGAACGAGAGCTTCAAAGGATTCTCAGCCAATTTCAGCCAGCGAGAGAAACTGAAAGGTGAGTTTGTGAGCTCAACCTTCAAGAGAGCTCAGTCAACCGGCTGTGGGCCCCGCCCACAGAGCAGCACCCATGGGTGGGGGGGGTGAGACACCAACTGGAGCAGCACCCATGGGTGGGGCGGGGGGAGACACCAACTGGAGCAGCACCCATGGGTGGGGCGGGGGGAGACAACAACTGGAGCAGCACCCATGGGTGGGGCGGGGGTGAGACACCAACTGGAGCAGCACCCATGGGTGGGGGGAGTGAGACACCCACTGGAGCAGCACCCATGGGTGGGGGGAGTGAGACACCCACTGGAGTTGCACCCACGGGTGGGGAGCAAGTTCCCTAAATGGAGCTGCACCCAGGGATGAGGTGAAACCCCGACACAGACCAGCACCCACAGATGGACGGTGAGTACCCCACACTGAGCAGCACCCATGGGTGGGGGTTAATCTTACATTGACGAGGGGGGAAGAGCCTAAAAGTGAGAGGCCGATCTTTCAGGAGTGAAATTAGGAAAGATTTCGACACACACGGACGGGGAGAAGTTTCAATTCTTTTCCCCAAATGGAAATTGATCTATTGTTAATTTTAAATCTGAGATTGAGAGATTTTTGTTATCCAAAGGGGATATTAAGGGATATGGGTAAAGGTGGGTATGTGGAGTGAGAACAGAGAGCAGCCATGATCTCATAGAATGGAGGAACAGGCTCGAGGGGGCTGAATGGGCCTCCTCCTGTTCCTGTGTAACAGGCTCGAGGGGGCTGAATGGGCCTCCTCCTGTTCCTGTGTAACAGGCTCGAGGGGGCTGAATGGGCCTCCTCCTGTTCCTTTAATTCTTTGTTTTGTAAGTGTTTTTCCTGCTAAAGTTCGGTCAATATGTGAAATATTTCCTCTTTCAGAATGTGGAGGCACTTTGACGAAATTAGCTGGGAATATCAGCACTCCATACTATCCGACCTTCTACCCCCCGAACATAGACTGCACCTGGACGATCAAGGTAAGGCTTGAGTGATTTTGTGAGAAGAGTACAGCAATATTCTTGGGTGATTTTAATCTACATATGGATTGGACAAATCAGATTGGCAAAGGTAGCCTGGATGATGAGTTCATAGCGTGTTTTCGAGACAATTTCTTAGAGCAGCACATTTTAATGCCAACCAGAGAGCAGGCTATACTTGATCTGGTAATGTGCATGAGGCAGAATTAATTAATGACCTCATATCATAATATGATTGATTTTCACATTCAGTTTGAGGGAGAGAGGAGTGGATCTAAAACTAATGTTAAAAAGTAAAATTAAAAATTAAACTGAAATAGGGGTAATCATGAGGGCATGAAGACAGAGCTAGCTAAAGTGAACTGGGAAATTAGGTTAAGGGATGGGTCAGTAGAGATACATTGGCAGAAATTTAAGGAGATATTTCAGAATACTCAGAAAAGGTACATTCCAGTGAGAAAGAAAGACTCTAGGGGAAGGACATGCTATATGTGGCTAAGATAGTATCAAATTGAAAGAAATGGCATATAATTCTGCAGATCAGAAGATTGGACAGGATATATAGAACAGCGAAGAATGACTAAGTAAATAATAAGGGAGGAGAAGTTAGAGTGTGAGAGAAACAGCTAGAAACAGATAGTAAGAGATTCTGCAGGTATTTAAAAAGGAAAAGAGTGAGTAAAGTGAGCATTGGTCCTGTAGAGAGCGAGACTGGGGAATTAATAACAGAAAATAAGGAAATGGTGGATGAACTGAACAGATATTTTGCATCGTCACTGTAGAGGATACAAATAACACCACAGAAATAATTGTGAATCAGGAGGTGGGAGAGAAGGAGGAACTTAAAACAATTCCGATCCCCAGGAGAAGGGGGACTGAGAAAATGATTAGAACTAAAAGCTGACAAGTCCCCGGGTGCTGATGGACTTCATCCTCGGGTCTGAAAAGGAGAGGCTGCTGAGATCGTGGATGCATTGGTTTTAATTTTCAAAAATTCCCTCGATTCTGGAGAGGCCCCATCAGATTGGAAAATAGGGAATGTGACTCCTCTATTCAAGAAAGGAGGGAGACAGAAAGCAGGAAACTACAGACGAGTTAGATTAACACCTGCAATAGGGAAAATGCTGGAGTCTATTATTAAGGAGGTTAGAGCGCGGCACTTAGAAAATCCCAATGTAATCAGGCAGAGTCACCATGGTTTTGTGAAAGGGAAATCACAGTTGACTAATTGATTGGTGTTCTTTATGGAAGCAACAAGCGGCATGGATCAAGGGGAACCTGTGGATGTGCTGTAGTTAGATTTCCAGAAGACACTTGGCAAGGTGCCATGTCAAAGGTCACTACACAAAATAAGAGCTCAGGTTTGGAGGGGGGAACCCATTAGCACGGATAGAGGATTGGGTAAAAGCAAGACATCGTGGAAGTGAAAACCTGGAACAAAAACAGAAAATGCTGGGAAAGCACAGCACGCCTGACAGCGTCTGCGGAGAGAGAAACAGAGCTAACGTTTCGGGTCCGTATGACTCACCTTCAGACATCTAGGGGGTTGGTTAGCTAACAGAAAACAGGGAGTAAGGAAAAATGGGCCTTTTTCAGGTTGGCAAGATGTGACGAATGGGGCGCCAGAGAGATCAGTACTGGGGCCTCAGCTACTTACATTTTATCTCAGTGACTTAGATGAAGGGACCAAATGTATTTTTGCTGAGTCTGTTAATGACACAAAGATAGGCAGGAAAGTGAGTTGTGAAGAGGACATGAGGAGTCTGCAAAGGGACGTAGAGAGATTAAGTAACTGGGCAAAAATTTGGCAGATGGAGCATAACGTGGGAAAACGTGAACTCGTCCACTTGGGCAGGAAGAATAGAAAATCAGCAAATGATCTAAACGGAGAGAGGCTGCAGGACTCTGGGGCACAGAGGGACCTGGGCGTCCTGGTACACGAGTAAGGAAGAGTTAGTGTGTCGGACCAGCGAGTGATCAGGACGGCAAGTGGAATGTTGGCCTTTGTTGCGAGGGGGGGTGGAATATAAAAGTCGGGATGTTTAGCTACGGTTGGTGAGACCACATCTGGACAGCGGTGCACCAGTTGTGGTCTCCTTGTTTAAAAAAGGCAGTAGATGTGTTAGAAGCTGTTCAGAGAAGGCTCACTCGATGGATTTCTGGGATGAGGGGGGGGTGTCTGTTGTCTTACGGGGAAAGGTTGGACAGGTTGGGCCCGTACTCGCTGGAGTTTAGAAGAACGAGGGGTGATCTTAGTGAAGTATATAAAGACCCTGAGGGGACTTGACAGGGTGGGTGCTGAGCGGATGTTTCCCCTTGTGGGACGGACCAGAACGAGGGGACACAGTTTGAAAATAAGGGTCTCCTCCTATTTAAAGTGGAGATGAGGAGGATTTTTCCCTCTGAGGGCTGAGAGTCTGTGGAAGTCTCTTCCCCCCGGGAGCTGGGTCCTGGAATATTTTTGAGGCAGAGGTGGTCAGATTCTGGACGCACAAGGGGGTCAAAGGTTAGCGGGGGGCGGGGGAGGAGGAGGAGGAGGAGGAGGAGGAGGAGGGGGGGGTCAGTGGAAAGTGAAGTTGAGGCCTCTGTCAGGTCAGCCTTGGTCCTGTTGAATGGTGGAGCAGGATGAAGGGGCTGAATGGCCTCCTCCTGCTCCTGGTTGGTGTGTGTCCCTGGGTGAAGTCACGGAACGAGCGGCTGACTCGCTGTCGTTCAGGAGGAAAGCGTGAGAGAGGCACGGTGAGCGGACTCAGCGCGGTGCGTGGGATCCTGACTAAGATCAGGAGGGGGTGGATTCCGGAGACGGGGCACTGAATGGGGAAGCAACGCTCGTGATGGAACAGGCCAGACGGTCCGGGGGACGGATGGAGAAATGGTGGGAGGTTAGACAGAGAGCAGCACTGGGGCCAGTAAAACAGAAACCACTCCCTCCCCAACTGCACTGAGCGCGACGGTGTCTGTGGTTAGTACAGAGGGGGGAGAGCGCGAGGTACAGAGGGGGGAGAGCGCGAGGTACAGAGGGGGGAGAGCGCGAGGTACAGAGGGGGGAGAGCGCGAGGTACAGAGGGGGGAGAGCGCGAGGTACAGAGGGGGGAGAGCGCGAGGTACAGAGGGGGGAGAGCGCGAGGTACAGAGGGGGGAGAGCGCGAGGTACAGAGGGGGGAGAGCGCGAGGTACAGAGGGGGGAGAGCGCGAGGTACAGAGGGGGGAGAGCGAGGTACAGAGGGGGAGAGAGCGAGGTACAGAGGGGGAGAGAGCGAGGTACAGAGGGGGAGAGCGAGGTACAGAGGGGGGAGAGCGCGAGGTACAGAGGGGGAGAGAGCGAGGTACAGAGGGGGAGAGCGCGAGGTACAGAGGGGGGAGAGCGCGAGGTACAGAGGGGGAGAGAGAGAGCGAGGTACAGAGGGGGAGAGCGCGAGGTACAGAGGGGGAGAGAGCGAGGTACAGAGGGGGAGAGAGAACGAGGTACAGAGGGGGGAGAGCGCGAGGTACAGAGGGGGAGAGCGTGAGGTACAGAGGGGGGAGAGCGCAAGGTACAGAGGGGGAGAGCGCGAGGTACAGAGGGGGGAGAGAGCGAGGTACAGAGGGGGGGAGAGCGCGAGGTACAGAGGGGGAGAGAGAGAGCGAGGTACAGAGGGGGAGAGAGCGAGGTACAGAGTGGGGAGAGAGAGCGAGGTACAGAGGGGGGGAGAGAGTGAGGTACAGAGGGGGGGAGAGAGCGAGGTACAGAGGGGGGAGAGCGCGAGGTAAAGAGGGGGGAGAGCGCGAGGTACAGAGGGGGAGAGAGCGAGGTACAGAGGGGGGGAGAGAGCGAGGTACAGAGGGGGGAGAGCGAGGTAGAGAGGGGGGAGAGCGCGAGGTAAAGAGGGGGGAGAGCGCGAGGTACAGAGGGGGAGAGAGCGAGGTACAGAGGGGGGGAGAGAGCGAGGTACAGAGGGGGGAGAGCGAGGTACAGAGGGTGGAGAGAGCGAGGTACAGAGGGTGGAGAGAGCGAGGTACAGAGGGGGGGAGAGCGAGGTACAGAGGGGGGGAGAGCGAGGTACAGAGGGTGGAGAGAGCGAGGTACAGAGGGTGGAGAGAGCGAGGTACAGAGGGGGGGAGAGAGAGAGGTACCGAAGGGGGGAGAGAGGTACCGAAGCGGGGAGCGAGGTACCGAGGCGTTTACAGGAAAGGCCGTGTCGTTGACGAATCAAACCCGATATCGATCACCGTCAGTTGCTGCATTTCGACAGGAACGTTAAGGCAGTCTCACCCCCCCCCTCCCACCGGATAATAAGGATCTCAATGGGATGGTGGAGCAGAGGATTCTGGGGAACAGTGGGGAAATTTACTCCGAGTAGCAACACAAGTTAATAATATCATAAATAAAGAAAGAGAATTAGGTCACTTATCCAGAGGGATAGAAATGACACGTAGAGATGTTCTGTTTAATCCGTGTACAGAAATGTGCTCTGACCACACTGGGAGCACTGTGCACAGTTCCAGTCTCCATATCCCTTGGTTAGACCACACTGGGAGCACTGTGCACAGTTCCAGTCTCCATATCCCTTGGTTAGACCACACTGGGAGCACTGTGCACAGTTCCAGTCTCCATATCCCTTGGTTAGACCACACTGGGAGCACTGTGCACAGTTCCGGTCTCCATATCACTTGGTTAGACCACACTGGGAGCACTGTGCACTGTTCCGGTCTCCATATCCCTTGGTTAGACCACACTGGGAGCACTGTGCACAGTTCCGGTCTCCATATCCCTTGGTTAGACCACACTGGGAGCACTGTGCACAGTTCCGGTCTCCATATCCCTTGGCTAGACCACACTGGGAGCACTGTGCACAGTTCCGGTCTCCATATCCCTTGGTTACACCACACTGGGAGCACTGTGCACAGTTCCGGTCTCCATATCCCTTGTTTACACCACACTGGGAGCCCTGTGCACAGTTCTGGTCTCCATATCCCTTGGTTAGACCACACTGGGAACACTGTGCACAGTTTTGGGCTCCATATCCCTTGGTTAGACCACACTGGGAGCACTGTGCAGAGTTCGGGTCTCCGTATCCCTTGGTTAGACCACACTAGGAACACTGTGCACAGTTCCGGTCTCCATATCCCTTGGTTAGACCACACTGGGAGCACTGTGCACAGTTCCAGTCTCCATATCCCTTGGTTACACCACACTGGGAGCACTGTGCACAGTTCCAGTCTCCCTATCCCTTGGTTACACCACACTGGGAGCACTGTGCACAGTTCCAGTCTCCTTATCCCTTGGTTAGACCACACTGGGAGCACTGTGCACAGTTCCAGTCTCCCTATCCCTTGGTTAGACCACACTGGGAGCACTGTGCACAGTTCCGGTCTCCATATCCCTTAGTTAGACCACACTGGGAGCACTGTGCACAGTTCCGGTCTCCATATCCCTTGGTTAGACCGCACTGGGAGCACTGTGCACAGTTCCGGTCTCCATATCCCTTGGTTAGACCACACTGGGAGCACTGTGCACAGTTCCGGTCTCCATATCCCTTGGTTACACCACACTGGGAGCACTGTGCACAGTTCCGGTCTCCATATCCCTTGGTTACACCACACTGGGAGCACTGTGCACAGTTCCGGTCTCCATATCCCTTGTTTACACCACACTGGGAGCACTGTGCACAGTTTTGGGCTCCATATCCCTTGGTTAGACCACACTGGGAGCACTGTGCAGAGTTCGGGTCTCCGTATCCCTTGGTTAGACCACACTGGGAACACTGTGCACAGTTCTGGTCTCCATATCCCTTGGTTAGACCACACTGGGAGCACTGTGCACAGTTCCAGTCTCCATATCACTTGGTTAGACCACACTGGGAGCACTGTGCACAGTTCCGGTCTCCATATCCCTTGGTTAGACCACACTGGGAGCACTGTGCACAGTTCCGGTCTCCATATCCCTTGGTTAGACAACACTGGGAGCACTGTGCACAGTTCCGGTCTCCATATCCCTTGGTTAGACCACACTGGGAGCACTGTGCACAGTTCCGGTCTCCATATCCCTTGGTTAGACCACACTGGGAGCACTGTGCACAGTTCCGGTCTCCATATCCCTTGGTTAGACCACACTGGGAGCACTGTGCACAGTTCCGGTCTCCATATCCCTTGGTTCGACCAAACTGGGAACACTGTGCACAGTTCCGGTCTCCATATCCCTTGGTTACACCACACTGGGAGCACTGTGCACAGTTCCGGTCTCCATATCACTTGGTTAGACCACACTGGGAGCACTGTGCACAGTTCCGGTCTCCATATCCCTTGGTTAGACCACACTGGGAGCACTGTGCACAGTTCCGGTCTCCATATCCCTTGGTTAGACCACACTGGGAGCACTGTGCACAGTTCCGGTCTCCATATCCCTTGGTTAGACTACACTGGGAGGGAGACCAAAAACTAGAGATCTTCAATATAAGATCATCTCTAATAAACCCAATGGGGAATTCAGGAGAAACCTCTTTACCCAGAGAGTGGGGAGAATGTGGGACTCGCTCCCACAGGGAGTGGTCGAGGTGAATAGTGTCGATGTGTTTATCCAGCTTCCCCCTTAAATACATGAGGGAGAGAAAGGAATAGAAGGATATGGGGTTGGGATGAGATGGACAGTGAGGGTAGGAGGTGGCTGGTGTGGAGCAGGAACACCAGCATGGAGCAGATGGGCGGAATGGGCAGTTTCGGTGCTGGTTAATCTCTGTGTCTGTTCTCTGTCTCTCGGTCTCTCTGACCAGGTTCCATCACAGTTGAAGATCAGGTTGAGGTTTGAGATGATTCGTATGGAGGAGCCGGGAGTTCGACATGGTGATTGTATCAAAGATTATCTGGAGGTTGATGGGGAGAGGTACACTCCAATTTCATCTTCACCCATTAAATACTCACAGTATCTATAACTCACTCCCTCTCGCTGACCTTTCCTGGCCCCACTCGTTCCCTGTCGCTGACCCCTAGCCCCACTCGTTCCCTGTCGCTGACCCCCTAGCCCCACTCGTTCCCTGTCGCTGACCCCTAGCCCCACTTGTTCCCTGTCGCTGACCCCTAGCCCCACTCGTTCCCTGTCGCTGACCCCTAGCCCTACTCGTTCCCTGTCGCTGACCCCTAGCCCTACTCGTTCCCTGTCGCTGACCCCCTATCCCCACTCGTTCCCTGTCGCTGACCCCTAGCCCCACTCGTTCCCTGTCGCTGACCCCTGGCCCCACTCGTTCCCTGTCGCTGACCCCTGGCCCCACTCGTTCCCTGTCGCTGACCCCTAGCCCCACTCGTTCCCTGTCACTGACCCCTAGCCCCACTCGTTCCCTGTCGCTGACCCCCTAGCCCCACTCGTTCCCTGTCGCTGACCCCCTAGCCCCACTCGTTCCCTGTCGCTGACCCCTAGCCCCACTCGTTCCCTGTCGCTGACCCCTAGCCCTACTCGTTCCCTGTCGCTGACCCCTGGCCCCACTCGTTCCCTGTCACTGACCCCTGGCCCCACTCGCTCCCTCTCGCTGACCCCTGACCTCCTATCTCCCTCTTGCTGATACCTGCCACGATTTTCATCTCGCTGATCCTAACTCTCCCATTGAGCCTATCCCTGACTACCTTTCCCCCACTCTCGCTGACCCTTGACCCCGCTCACTCTCCCTCTCGCTGACCCCAGAGCCCACTCCCTCTCACTCTCGCTGACCCCACTCTCTCTCCCTCTCACTGACCCCTCACCCCACTCCCCTCGCTCTCGTGGAACCTTTACCCTGCTCGCACTCACTGACACCGGACCCCGTGCTCTCTCTCTCTCTCTCTCTCTTTCACTGACCCCTGACCCTCTGGTTGACCTCTGATCCTCTGGTCGACCCCTCTCTAACAGGTACTGCGGTGACCACTCTTTAATCACTCTGCGGATTGAGAGATCTGAGGTTGATGTCCGGTTCCACTCCGATGAGTCCCACACTGACAAAGGATTTACCGGATTTTACCAGGCTTATGACCCGAGCAACCGTGAGTTACCCCTGCCTGTTAATCACCTCTGTATAACCGTGAGTTACCCCTGCCTGTTAATCACCTCTGTATAACAGTCAGTTACCCCTGCCTGTTAATCACCTCTGTATAACCGTGAGTTACCCCTGCCTGTTAATCACCTCTGTATAACCGTGAGTTACCCCTGCCTGTTAATCACCTCTGTATAACAGTCAGTTACCCCTGCCTGTTAATCACCTCTGTATAACCGTGAGTTACCCCTGCCTGTTAATCACCTCTGTATAACCGTGAGTTACCCCTGCCTGTTAATCACCTCTGTATAACCGTGAGTTACCCCTGCCTGTTAATCACCTCTGTATAACAATCAGTTACCCCTGTCTGTTAATCACCACTGTATAACTGTGAGTTACCCCTGCCTGTTAATCACCTCTGTATAACTGTGAGTTACCCCTGCCTGTTAATCACCTCTGTATAACTGTGAGTTACCACTGCCTGTTAATCACCTCTGTATAACAGTCAGTTACCCCTGTCTGTTAATCACCTCTGTATAACCGTGAGTTACCCCTGCCTGTTAATCACCTCTGTATAACTGTGAGTTACCCCTGCCTGTTAATCACCTCTGTATAACTGTGAGTTACCCCTGCCTGTTAATCACCTCTGTATAACTGTGAGTTACCACTGCCTGTTAATCACCTCTGTATAACAGTCAGTTACCCCTGTCTGTTAATCACCTCTGTATAACCGTGAGTTACCCCTGCCTGTTAATCACCTCTGTATAACTGTGAGTTACCCCTGTCTGTTAATCACCTCTGTATAACCGTGAGTTACCCCTGCCTGTTAATCACCTCTGTATAACCGTGAGTTACCCCTGCCTGTTAATCACCTCTGTATAACCGTGAGTTACCCCTGCCTGTTAATCACCTCTGTATAACAGTCAGTTACCCCTGTCTGTTAATCACCTCTGTATAACAGTCAGTTACCCCTGCCTGTTAATCACCTCTGTATAACTGTGAGTTACCACTGCCTGTTAATCACCTCTGTATAACTGTGAGTTACCCCTGCCTGTTAATCACCACTGTATAACTGTGAGTTACCCCTGCCTGTTAATCACCTCTGTATAACTGTGAGTTACCCCTGCCTGTTAATCACCTCTGTATAACTGTGAGTTACCACTGCCTGTTAATCACCTCTGTATAACCGTGAGTTACCCCTGCCTGTTAATCACCTCTGTATAACAGTCAGTTACCCCTGTCTGTTAATCACCTCTGTATAACAGTCAGTTACCCCTGCCTGTTAATCACCTCTGTATAACTGTGAGTTACTCCTGCCTGTTAATCACCTCTGTATAACTGTGAGTTACCCCTGCCTGTTAATCACCTCTGTATAACTGTGAGTTACCCCTGCCTGTTAATCACCTCTGTATAACTGTGAGTTACCCCTGTCTGTTAATCACCTCTGTATAACTGTGAGTTACCACTGCCTGTTAATCGCCTCTGTATAACTGTGAGTTACCCCTGCCTGTTAATCACCTCTGTATAACTGTGAGTTACCCCTGCCTGTTAATCACCTCTGTATAACTGTGAGTTACCCCTGCCTGTTAATTACCTCTGTATAACCCTCACTCGCTCTGTGAGATTCCCTGGCAATCTGTGCCCATCCTTTTAAAAATGTGTATTTTCTCAGGGTGTCGGCTTCGCTGGCTGGGCCCAGCATTTATTGCCCATCCCTAATTGCCCCTTGAGAAGGTGGTGGGTGAGCTGCCTTCTTGAGCCGCTGCAGTCCCCTGTGGTGTAGGTACACCCACAGCGCTGTTAGGGAGGGAGTTCCAGGATTTTGTCCCCGTGTGGTGCAGGTACACCCACAGCGCTGTTAGGGAGGGAGTTCCAGGATTTTGTCCCTGTGGTGTAGGTACACCCACAGCGCTGTTAGGGAGTGAGTTCCAGGATTTTGTCCCCTGTGGTGTAGGTACACCCACAGCGCTGTTAGGGAGGGAGTTCCAGGATTTTGTCCCTGTGGTGTAGGTACACCCACAGCGCTGTTAGGGAGGGAGTTCCAGGATTTTGTCCGTGTGGTGTAGGTACACCCACAGCGCTGTTAGGGAGGGAGTTCCAGGATTTTGTCCCGTGTGGTGTAGGTACACCCACAGCGCTGTTAGGGAGGGAGTTCCAGGATTTTGTCCCGTGTGGTGTAGGTACACCCACAGCGCTGTTAGGGAGGGAGTTCCAGGATTTTGTCCCCTGTGGTGTAGGTACACCCACAGTGCTGTTAGGGAGGGAGTTCCAGGATTTTGTCCCCTGTGGTGTAGGTACACCCACAGCGCTGTTAGGGAGGGAGTTCCAGGATTTTGTCACCGTGTGGTGTAGGTACACCCACAGCGCTGTTAGGGAGGGAGTTCCAGGATTTTGTCTGTGTGGTGTAGGTACACCCACAGTGCTGTTAGGGAGGGAGTTCCAGGATTTTGTCCATGTGGTGTAGGTACACCCACAGCGCTGTTAGGGAGGGAGTTCCAGGATTTTGTCCATGTGGTGTAGGTACACCCACAGCGCTGTTAGGGAGGGAGTTCCAGGATTTTGTCCGTGTGGTGTAGGTACACCCACAGTGCTGTTAGGGAGGGAGTTCCAGGATTTTGCCCGTGTGGTGTAGGTACACCCACAGTGCTGTTAGGGAGTTCCAGGATTTTGTCCGTGTGGTGTAGGTACACCCACAGTGCTGTTAGGGAGGGAGTTCCAGGATTTTGTCCCTGTGGTGTAGGTACACCCACAGCGCTGTTAGGGAGGGAGTTCCAGGATTTTGTCCCCTGTGGTGTAGGTACACCCACAGCGCTGTTAGGGAGGGAGTTCCAGGATTTTGTCCCCGTTTGGTGCAGGTACACCCACAGTGCTGTTAGGGAGGGAGTTCCAGGATTTTGTCCCCGTTTGGTGCAGGTACACCCACAGTGCTGTTAGGGAGGGAGTTCCAGGATTTTGTCCCCGTTTGGTGCAGGTACACCCACAGCGCTGTTAGGGAGGGAGTTCTAGGATTTTGTCCCCGTGTGGTGTAGGTACACCCACAGCGCTGTTAGGGAGGGAGTTCCAGGATTTTGTCCGTGTGGTGTAGGTACACCCACAGCGCTGTTAGGGAGGGAGTTCCAGGATTTTGTCCCCTGTGGTGTAGGTACACCCACAGCGCTGTTAGGGAGGGAGTTCCAGGATTTTGTCCCTGTGGTGTAGGTACACCCACAGCGCTGTTAGGGAGGGAGTTCCAGGATTTTGTCCGTGTGGTGTAGGTACACCCACAGCGCTGTTAGGGAGGGAGTTCCAGGATTTTGACCCAGCGACAGTGAAGGAACGGCTGATATATTTCCAAGTCAGGATGGTGAGTGACTTGGAGGGGAACTTCTTGAGTGTTGTGGGAGCTGCACTCATCCAGGCAAGTGGGGAGTATTCCATCCCACTCCTGACTTGTGCCTTGTAAATGGTGGACTGTCTTTGGGGAGTCAGGAGGTGAGTTACTCACCGCAGGATTCCCAGCCTCTGACCTGCTCTTGTAGCCGCAGGATTTATATGGCTGGTCCAGTTCAGTTTCTGGTCAATGGTAACCCCCAGGATGTTGATAGTGGGGGATTCAGTGATGGTAATGTCATTGAATGTCAAGGGGTGATGGTTAGATTCTCTCTTGTTGGAGATGGTCATTACCTGACACTTGTGTGGTGTGAATGTTATTTGCCACTTGTCAGCCCAAGGCTGGATATTGTCCAGGTCTTGCTGCATTTGGACATGGGCTGCTTCAGTATCTGAGGAGTCGTGAATGGTGCTGAACATTGTGCAATCATCAGTGAACATCCCCACTTCTGACCTTATGATGGAAGGAAGGTCATTGATGAAGCAGCTGAAGATGGTTGGGCCGAGGACACTACCCTGAGTAACTCCTGCAGTGATGTCCTGGAGCTGAGATGACTGACCTCCAACAACCACAACCATCTTCCTTTGTGCTGGGTATGACTCCAACCAGTGGAGAGTTTTCCCCCTGATTCCCACTGACTCCAGTTTTGCTGGGGCTCCTTGATACCACACTCGGTCAAATGCTGCCTCGATGTCAAGGGCAGTCACTCTCACCTCACCTCAGGAGTTCAGCTCTTTTGTCCATGTTTGAACCAAGGCTGTAATGAGGTCAGGAGCTGAGTGACCCTGGCAGGACCAAATTGGGCATCAGTGAGCAGGTTATTGCTAAGCAAGTGCCACTTGATAGCACTGTTGATGATCCCTTCCATTACTTTTCTGATGATGGAGAGTAGACTGATGGGGCAGTAATTGACTGGGTTGGATCTGTCCTGCTTTTGGTGTTCAGGACATACCTGGGCAATTTTCCACATAGCCGGGTAGATGCCAATGTTGTAGCTGTACTGGAACAGCTTGGCTAGGGGCACAGCAAGTTCTGGAGCACAAGTCTTCAGTACTATTGCTGGAATATTGCCAGGGCCCAGAGCCTTTGCAGTATCCAGTGCCTTCAGCTGTTTCTTGATATCACGTGGAGTGAACTGAATTGGCTGAAACTGGCATCTGTGATGCTGGGGTCCTCCGGAGGAGGCTGAGATGGATCATCCACTCGGCACTTCTGGCTGAAGATTGTAGTAAATGCTTCAGTCTTATCTCTTGCACTGATGTGCTGGGCTCTCCCATCATTGAGGATGGGGATATTTGTGGAGCCTCCTCCCCCAGTGAATTGTTTAATTGTCCAACACCATTCACAACTGGATGTGGCAGGACTGCAGACTTCAGACATGATCTGTTGGTTGTGGGATCGCTTAGCTCTGTCTATCATTTGCTGCTTATGCTGTTTGGCACGCAAGTAGTCCTGTGTTATAGCTTCACCAGGTTGACAGTTTTAGATATGCCTGGTGCTTCTCTGGGAATACCCTCCTGTACTCTTCATTGAACCTGTTGTCCATGTCACTCTCCGTGTTCCCTGTGTCGTCCGTGTTCCCTGTGTCGTCCGTGTTCCCTGTGTTGTCCATGTCACTCTCCGTGTTCCCTGCATTGTCCATGTCACTCTCCGTGTTCCCTGTGTTGTCCGTGTCACTCTCCGTGTTCCCTGTGTTGTCAGTGTCACTCTCCGTGTTCCCTGTGTTGTCCGTGTCACTCTCCCTGTTCCCTGTGTTGTCCGTGTCACTCTCCGTGTTCCCTGTGTTGTCTGTGTCACACTGTGTTCCCTGTGTTGTCCGTGTCACTCTCCGTGTTCCCTGTGTTTTCCCTGTCACTCTGTGTTCCCTGTGTTTTCCCTGTCACTCTGTGTTCCCTGTGTTGTCGGTGTCACTCTCCGTGTTCCCTGTGTTGTCGGTGTCACTCTCCGTGTTCGCTGTGTTGTCCGTGTTCGCTGTGTTGTCCGTGTTCCCTGTGTTGTCCGTGTTCCCTGTGTTGTCCGTGTTCCCTGTGTTGTCCGTGTTCCCTGTGTTGTCCGTGTCACTCTCCGTGTTCCCTGTGTTGTCCGTGTCACTCTCCGTGTTCCCTGTGTTGTCGGTGTCACTCTCTGTGTTCCCTGTGTTGTCGGTGTCACTCTCCGTGTTCTCTGTGTTGTCTGTGTCACTCTCCGTGTTCCCTGTCACACTGTGTTCCCTGTGTTGTCCGTGTCACTCTCCGTGTTCCCTGTGTTGTCCGTGTCACTCTCCGTGTTCCCTGTATTGTCTGTGTCACACTGTGTTCCCTGTGTTGTCCGTGTCACTCTCCGTGTTCCCTGTGTTTTCCCTGTCACTCTGTGTTCCCTGTGTTGTCGGTGTCACTCTCCGTGTTCCCTGTGTTGTCGGTGTCACTCTCCGTGTTCGCTGTGTTGTCCGTGTTCGCTGTGTTGTCCGTGTTCGCTGTGTTGTCCGTGTTCCCTGTGTTGTCCGTGTTCCCTGTGTTGTCCGTGTTCCCTGTGTTGTCCGTGTTCCCTGTGTTGTCCGTGTCACTCTCCGTGTTCCCTGTGTTGTCCGTGTCACTCTCCGTGTTCCCTGTGTTGTCGGTGTCACTCTCTGTGTTCCCTGTGTTGTCGGTGTCACTCTCCGTGTTCTCTGTGTTGTCTGTGTCACTCTCCGTGTTCCCTGTCACACTGTGTTCCCTGTGTTGTCCGTGTCACTCTCCGTGTTCCCTGTGTTGTCCGTGTCACTCTCCGTGTTCCCTGTATTGTCTGTGTCACACTGTGTTCCCTGTGTTGTCCGTGTCACTCTCCGTGTTCCCTGTGTTTTCCCTGTCACTCTGTGTTCCCTGTGTTGTCCGTGTCACTCTCTGTGTTCCCTGTGTTGTTGGTGTCACTCTCTGTGTTCCCTGTGTTGTCCGTGTCACTGCCCATGTTCCCTGTGTTTTCCCTGTCACTGTGTTCCCGGTGTTCCCTGTGTTGTCCATGTTCCCTGCATTGACCGTGTCACTCTCCGTGTTCCCTGTATTGTCTGTGTCACACTGTGTTCCCTGTGTTGTCCGTGTCACTCTCCGTGTTCCCTGTGTTTTCCCTGTCACTCTGTGTTCCCTGTGTTGTCGGTGTCACTCTCCGTGTTCCCTGTGTTGTCGGTGTCACTCTCCGTGTTCGCTGTGTTGTCCGTGTTCGCTGTGTTGTCCGTGTTCCCTGTGTTGTCCGTGTTCCCTGTGTTGTCCGTGTTCCCTGTGTTGTCCGTGTTCCCTGTGTTGTCCGTGTCACTCTCCGTGTTCCCTGTGTTGTCCGTGTCACTCTCCGTGTTCCCTGTGTTGTCGGTGTCACTCTCTGTGTTCCCTGTGTTGTCGGTGTCACTCTCCGTGTTCTCTGTGTTGTCTGTGTCACTCTCCGTGTTCCCTGTCACACTGTGTTCCCTGTGTTGTCCGTGTCACTCTCCGTGTTCCCTGTGTTGTCCGTGTCACTCTCCGTGTTCCCTGTGTTGTCCGTGTCACTCTCCGTGTTCCCTGTATTGTCTGTGTCACACTGTGTTCCCTGTGTTGTCCGTGTCACTCTCCGTGTTCCCTGTGTTTTCCCTGTCACTCTGTGTTCCCTGTGTTGTCCGTGTCACTCTCTGTGTTCCCTGTGTTGTTGGTGTCACTCTCTGTGTTCCCTGTGTTGTCCGTGTCACTGCCCATGTTCCCTGTGTTTTCCCTGTCACTGTGTTCCCGGTGTTCCCTGTGTTGTCCATGTTCCCTGCATTGACCGTGTCACTCTCCGTGTTCCCTGTGTTGTCCGTGTCACTCTCCGTGTCCCCTGCGTGGTCCATGTTCTCTGTGTTGATCTCGGTCTCTCTAGTACATGTTGCTATCTGTGATCGATCTGTTCTGTGTGTACACAGCCTGTCCAGGAGAATTTGCCTGTAAATCTGGATTGTGTATCAGCTCCAGTCTTCGGTGTGATGGTTGGAATGACTGTGGGGACCTGAGCGATGAACTGCAGTGTGGTGAGTCACATAAAACTTACATACAAACACATTTCTATATCTGGCAGGAGAGAGAGTGACTGACAGTGGGTTCAGCTTAATGGGGTGGGATGTATCAAGTGTGGTGTTGTGAGTGTGTGTTTGTTGTGTGAGTGTATCGAGCGGGGGTGCTGTGAGTGTGAGTGTATCGAGCGGGGGTGCTGTGAGTGTATCGAGCGGGGGTGCTGTGAGTGTGAGTGTATCGAGCGGGGGTGCTGTGAGTGTGAGTGTATCGAGCGGGGGTGCTGTGAGTGTATCGAGCGGGGGTGCTGTGAGTGTGAGTGTATCGAGCGGGGGTGCTGTGAGTGTGAGTGTATCGAGCGGGGGTGCTGTGAGTGTATCGAGCGGGGGTGCTGTGAGTGTGAGTGTATCGAGCGGGGGTGCTGTGAGTGTGAGTGTATCGAGCGGGGGTGCTGTGAGTGTATCGAGCGGGGGTGCTGTGAGTGTATCGAGCGGGGGTGCTGTGAGTGTATCGAGCGGGGGTGCTGTGAGTGTATCGAGCGGGGGTGCTGTGAGTGTATCGAGCGGGGGTGCTGTGAGTGTATCGAGCGGGGGTGCAGTGAGTGTATCGAGCGGGGGTGCAGTGAGTGTATCGAGCGGGGGTGCAGTGAGTGTATCGAGCGAGGGTGCTGTGAGTGTGAGTGTATCGAGCGGGGGTGCTGTGAGTGTGAGTGTATCGAGCGGGGGTGCTGTGAGTGTGAGTGTATCGAGCGGGGGTGCTGTGAGTGTGGGTGTATCGAGCGGGGGTGCTGTGAGTGTGGGTGTATCGAGCGGGGGTGCTGTGAGCGTGGGTGTATCGAGCGGGGGTGCTGTGAGCGTGGGTGTATCGAGCGGGGGTGCTGTGAGCGTGAGTGTATCGAGCGGGGGTGCTGTGAGCGTGAGTGTATCGAGCGGGGGTGCTGTGAGCGTGAGTGTATCGAGCGGGGGTGCTGTGAGTGTGAGTGTATCGAGCGGGGGTGCTGTGAGTGTGAGTGTATCGAGCGGGGGTGCTGTGAGTGTGAGTGTATCGAGCGGGGGTGCTGTGAGTGTGAGTGTATCGAGCGGGGGTGCTGTGAGTGTGAGTGTATCGAGCGGGGGTGCTGTGAGTGTGAGTGTATCGAGCGGGGGTGCTGTGAGTGTGAGTGTATCGAGCGGGGGTGCTGTGAGTGTGAGTGTATCGAGCGGGGGTGCTGCGAGTGTGAGTGTATCGAGCGGGGGTGCTGCGAGTGTGAGTGTATCGAGCGGGGGTGCTGCGAGTGTGAGTGTATCGAGCGGGGGTGCTGCGAGTGTGAGTGTATCGAGCGGGGGTGCTGCGAGTGTGAGTGTATCGAGCGGGGGTGCTGCGAGTGTGAGTGTATCGAGCGGGGGTGCTGCGAGTGTGAGTGTATCGAGCGGGGGTGCAGTGAGTGTATCGAGCGGGGGTGCAGTGAGTGTATCGAGCGGGGGTGCAGTGAGTGTATCGAGCGGGGGTGCTGTGAGTGTGAGTGTATCGAGCGGGGGTGCTGTGAGTGTGAGTGTATCGAGCGGGGGTGCTGTGAGTGTGAGTGTATCGAGCGGGGGCGCTGTGAGTGTGAGTGTATCGAGCGGGGGCGCTGTGAGTGTGAGTGTATCGAGCGGGGGGCGCTGTGAGTGTGAGTGTATCGAGCGGGGGCGCTGGGAGTGTGAGTGTATCGAGCGGGGGCGCTGTGAGTGTGAGTGTATCGAGCGGGGGCGCTGTGAGTGTGAGTGTATCGAGCGGGGGCGCTGTGAGTGTGAGTGTATCGAGCGGGGGCGCTGTGAGTGTGAGTGTATCGAGCGGGGGCGCTGTGAGTGTGAGTGTATCGAGCGGGGGCGCTGTGAGTGTGAGTGTATCGAGCGGGGGTGCTGTGAGTGTATCGAGCGGGGGTGCTGTGAGTGTGAGTGTATCGAGCGGGGGTGCTGCGAGTGTGAGTGTATCGAGCGGGGGTGCTGTGAGTGTATCGAGCGGGGGTGCTGTGAGTGTATCGAGCGGGGTGCTGTGAGTGTGAGTGTATCGAGCGGGGGTGCTGTGAGTGGGGTGAGGTGTATCGAGCGGGGGTGCTGTGAGTGTGAGTTGTATCGAGCGGGGGTGCTGTGAGTGTGAGTGTATCGAGCGGGGGTGCTGTGAGTGTGAGTGTATCGAGCGGGGGTGCTGTGAGTGTGAGTGTATCGAGCGGGGGTGCTGTGAGGTGGTGATGTATCGAGCGGGGGGTGCTGTGAGTGTATCGAGCGGGGGTGCAGTGAGTGTGAGTGTATCGAGCGGGGGTGCTGTGAGTGTGAGTGTATCGAGCGGGGGTGCAGTGAGTGTATCGAGCGGGGGGTGCTGTGAGTGTATCGAGCGGGGGGTGCTGTGAGTGTGAGTGTATCGAGCGGGGTGCTGTGAGTGTGAGTGTATCGAGCGGGGTGCAGTGAATGTATCGAGCGGGGGTGCTGTGAGTGTGAGTGTATCGAGCGGGGGTGCTGTGAGTGTGAGTGAATCGAGCGGGGTGCAGTGAGTGTGAGTGTATCGAGCGGGGGTGTTGTGAGTGTGAGTGTATCGAGCGGGGGTGCTGTGAGTGTGAGTGTATCGAGCGGGGGTGCTGTGAGTGTGAGTGTATCGAGCGGGGGTGTTGTGAGTGTGAGTGTATCGAGCGGGGGTGCTGTGAGTGTATCGAGCGGGGGTGCTGTGAGTGTATCGAGCGGGAGTGCTGTGAGTGTTTCGAGCGGGCGTGCTGTGAGTGTATCGAGCGGGGGTGCTGTGAGTGTATCGAGCGGGGGTGCTGTGAGTGTTTCGAGCGGGGGTGCTGTGAGTGTATCGAGCGGGGGTGCTGTGAGTGTGAGTGTATCGAGCGGGGGTGCTGTGAGTGTATCGAGCGGGGGTGCTGTGAGTGTGAGTGTATCGAGCGGGGGTGCTGTGAGTGTGAGTGTATCGAGCGGGGGTGCTGTGAGTGTATCGAGCGGGGGTGCTGTGAGTGTGAGTGTATCGAGCGGGAGTGCTGTGAGTGTATCGAGCGGGGGTGCTGTGAGTGTGAGTGTATCGAGCGGGGGTGCAGTGAGTGTATCGAGCGGGGGTGCAGTGAGTGTATCGAGCGGGGGTGCAGTGAGTGTATCGAGCGGGGGTGCTGTGAGTGTGAGTGTATCGAGCGGGGGTGCTGTGAGTGTGAGTGTATCGAGCGGGGGTGCTGTGAGTGTATCGAGCGGGGGTGCTGTGAGTGTATCGAGCGGGGGTGCTGTGAGTGTGAGTGTATCGAGCGGGGGTGCAGTGAGTGTGAGTGTATCGAGCGGGGGTGCAGTGAGTGTATCGAGCGGGGGTGCTGTGAGTGTATCGAGCGGGGGTGCTGTGAGTGTGAGTGTATCGAGCGGGGGTGCTGTGAGTGTATCGAGCGGGGGTGCTGTGAGTGTGAGTGTATCGAGCGGGGGTGCTGTGAGTTTGAGTGTATCGAGCGGGGGTGCTGTGAGTGTGAGTGTATCGAGCGGGGGTGCTGTGAGTGTGAGTGTATCGAGCGGGGGTGCTGTGAGTGTGAGTGTATCGAGCGGGGGTGCTGTGAGTGTGAGTGTATCGAGCGGGGGTGCTGTGAGTGTGAGTGTATCGAGCGGGGGTGCTGTGAGTGTGAGTGTTTCGAGCGGGGGTGCTGCGAGTGTGAGTGTATCGAGCGGGGGTGCTGTGAGTGTGAGTGTATCGAGCGGGGGTGCTGTGAGTGTATCGAGCGGGGGTGCTGTGAGTGTATCGAGCGGGGGTGCAGTGAGTGTATCGAGCGGGGGTGCAGTGAATGTATCGAGCGGGGGTGCTGTGAGTGTGAGTGTATCGAGCGGGGGTGCTGTGAGTGTGAGTGTATCGAGCGGGGGTGTTGTGAGTGTGAGTGTATCGAGCGGGGGTGCTGTGAGTGTATCGAGCGGGGGTGCTGTGAGTGTATCGAGCGGGAGTGCTGTGAGTGTGAGTGTATCGAGCGGGGGTTTGATGAACGTGTTGAGTCTGACGATCGGGGAGATGAATTGTGAAGTCATTCTAACCGCATCAATCCCCTCTGCCCATTCCCCCCACCGTCTCTCCCTCTCTCTCTCCCTGTCACAGAGTGCGAGGCCGATCAGTTTACCTGTGCTAACGGAATGTGTAAACCCAAACTCTGGATGTGTGACCGAGTCAACGACTGTGGGGATTACAGCGATGAGAAAGCCTGCGGTAAGGGGGAATGGGGTGAAGCGGGGCGGGGTGCTGAACGGCGTAGGGTGGTAAATGAGGGTGTGGAGGTGGAATGGGGGTGTGGAGGGGGAATGGGGGTGTGGAGGGGGAATGGGGGTGTGGAGGGGGAATGAGGGTGTGGAGGGGGAATGAGGGTGTGGAGGGGGAATGGGGGTGTGGAGGGGGAATGGGAGTGTGGAGGGGGAATGGAGGTGTGGATGGGGAATGAGGTTGTGGAGGGGGAATGGGGGTGTGGAGGGGGAATGGGGGTGTGGAGGGGGAATGAGGTTGTGGAGGGGGAATGAGGTTGTGGAGGGGGAATGGGGGTGTGGAGGGGGAATGAGGGTGATGAGGGTGAATGGGGGTGATGAGGGTGTGGAGGGGGAATGGGGTTTGGGTGTTGAGGGTCTGGGAACGTATTGGGGGATGAGGGTGTGGAGGAGGAATGAGGGTGTGGAGGGTGAATGGGGGGATGAGGGAGCAGAGGGGGTATGGGGGATGGGGTATGAGGGTGTGGGGGGTGAAAGGAGGGAATAGTATCCTGGGCTTTATTAATAGGGGCACAGAGTACAAGAGCAGGGAGGTTATGCTGAATTTATATAAGACACTCATTAGACCTCAGCTGGAGTATTGTGTACAGTTCTGGGTGCCACATTATAGGAAGGATGTGAACACATTGGAAAGAGCACAGAAGAGGTTTACAAGAATGGTCCCAGGGATGAGAAACTTCAGCTATGAGGATAGATTGGAGAGGTTGGGACTGTTCTCCTTGGAGAGAAGAAGGCTGAGAGGAGACTTGATAGAGATGCTCAAAATCATGAGGGGGGCTGGACAGAGTAGATAGGGAGAAGCTGTTCCCGCTCAGAAAAGGATCGAGAACGAGAGAGCACAGATTTAAAGTGATTTGCAAAAGGAGCAAATGCGAGGTGAGAAACTTTTTCACACAGCGAGTGGTTGGGGTCTGGAATACACGGCCTGGAAGTGTGGAGGAGGCAGGTTCCATCGAGACATTCGAGAGGGCAGTGGATGATTATTTGTATAGAAACAACGTGCAGGGGTACAGGGAAAAGGCAGGGCAATGACACTAGGTCATAATGCTCATTTGGAGAGCCGGTGCAGACACAATGGGCTGAATGGCCTCCTTCTGTGCTGTTTAAATTCCGTGATTCTGTGAGATGAACCGCAAGAGAGACAGTCTGTTGGCCGGGAATGAGCACTGAGATTGAAGTCATCGTCAAGAAGTGGGAGGCATGTCAAGTGCATGGGCCAAGTCAGCACAAAGAACCACTGATTCCACATGTCGTTCCTGCCCATCCTGAGTCCAAAATCACATCCGCTCCCTTTCACGCCCTTGGCACTGACTTCGTCCTTACCAAGTACCCCGTTATTCGACAGTCACACAACACATCGAGCACAACTGTCACATACACTCAGTTTGTTTGGTGCGTCTAGAGAGATCATTACGAATAACAGTCCACAATTAATTGGCCAGCCATCTCAGGATGTGTGTGGGAAGTGGAATAGCGATCACACTGCTTCTTCTCCTCACTACCCTAGATTCAACGGCCTGGCTGTATGAATGATTCACATGGTGAAATCCCTCGTTCTCAAATGTAGACAGACCGAGCAAGGTCCACTCCCTGTAATGTTACACCTGAGAGCGACACCTTTAATGCAACTATTCCATCACCAGCAGAGCTCATGTCTGATAGACCAGTCTGCACCAACTGACCTCCTCTTACCCATTCAACACTCTCAGAAACCAGAGAGCAACTGTTCAAACTCCCAGAGCAGATGTCCAACGTGCAAGCTAACGGTGCAGACACAGAGTTGCCAAGTTTACAGTGGGGACAATAAGTTCACGACCAGGATCCCACAGGAGGTTCGTGAACACCAGCCGAGGTGACAAGGATTTGTTCAGAACCAAGGTGCAATGGAGGCGTCACACACAAGGGCACAGCGGCGACAGGTAACCAAGGATAAATCAGATCCAGTCCCGCTTCCCAACCACTGTACAGTCCTCTTACATCGAGGACCAGATCCCAAATCAGATCGACAGCCAAGAATGAGAATCTCCCAGATCACTGAGCGATGAAAGGCACCTCCAGACAAGGTTACCATCAGCAGAACCGGGCGTAACCTCGACGCTTCAGAGACTCAAATGTTCACCAGTCCTATCCGCTGATTCAATGGGAGCTAAACATGAAGGTGGATTGAGAATAGTCCTACTTGTTTGGAAGGGGGAAGTATCCTTAAAAAGAAAGGGGGATGTTGTAATCTTCCATTGAGGGATGATGTCACTTGAAGGGAAGTGTTTCATGTGATCCAGTCTGATTCACTTTGGACTGGAGGGGAGGGGAGGGAGAGAGGAGGGAGGGAGGGTATATAGTGGAGGGGAGGGGAGGGAGAGAGGAGGGAGGGAGGGTATATAGTGGAGGGGAGGGGAGGGAGAGAGGAGGGAGGGAGGGTATATAGTGGAGGGGAGGGGAGGGAGAGAGGAGGGAGGGAGGGTATATAGTGGAGGGGGAGGGGAGGGAGAGAGGAGGGAGGGGAGGGTATATAGTGGAGGGGAGGGGAGGGAGAGAGGAGGGAGGGAGGGGTATATAGTGGAGGGGAGGGGAGGGAGAGAGGAGGGAGGGAGGGTATATAGTGGAGGGGAGGGGAGGGAGAGAGGAGGGAGGGAGGGTATATAGTGGAGGGGAGGGGAGGGAGAGAGGAGGGAGGGAGGGTATATAGTGGAGGAGAGGGGAGGGGAGAGGAGGGAGGGAGGGTATATAGTGGAGGGGAGGGGAGGGGAGAGGAGGGAGGGAGGGTATATAGTGGAGGGGAGGGGAGGGGAGAGGAGGGAGGGAGGGTATATAGTGGAGGGGAGGGGAGGGGAGAGGAGGTAGGGAGGGTATATATTAGAGGGGAGGGGAGAGGAGGGAGGGTATATATTAGAGGGGAGGGGAGAGGGGGGAGGGTATATATTAGGGGGGGGAGGGGAGAGGGGGAGGGTATATATTAGAGGGGGAGGGGGTGAGGAGAGAGGGTATATATTAGAGGGGAGGGGAGACGAGGGAGGGGAGACGAGGGAGGGGAGACGAGGGAGGGGAGACGAGGGAGGGTATATATTAGAGGGGAGGGGAGAGGAGAGAGGGTATATATTAGAGGGGAGGGGAGACGAGGGAGGGGAGACGAGGGAGGGGAGACGAGGGAGGGGAGACGAGGGAGGGGAGACGAGGGAGGGGAGACGAGGGAGGGTATATATTAGAGGGGAGGGGAGACGAGGGAGGGGAGACGAGGGAGGGTATATATTAGAGGGGAGGGGAGAGAGGGGAGGGTATATATTAGAGGGGAGGGGAGAGGAGGGAGGGTATATAGTGAAGGGGAGGGGGGAGGGTATATATTAGAGGGGAGGGGAGAGGAGGGAGGGTATATATTAGAGGGGAGGGGAGAGGAGGGAGGGTATATATTAGAGGGGAGGGGAGAGGAGGGAGGGTATATATTAGAGGGGAGGGGAGACGAGGGAGGGGAGACGAGGGAGGTATATATTAGGGGGAGGGGAGAGGGGGAGGGTATATATTAGAGGGGAGGGGAGACGAGGGAGGGTATATAGTGAAGGGGAGGGGAGGGTATATATTAGAGGGGAGGGGAGAGGAGGGAGGGTATATATTAGAGGGGAGGGGAGAGGAGGGAGGGTATATATTAGAGGGGAGGGGAGAGGAGGGAGGGTATATATTAGGGGGAGGGGAGAGGGGGAGGGTATATATTAGGGGGAGGGGAGAGGAGGGAGGGTATATATTAGAGGGGAGGGAGAGGAGGGAGGGTATTATTAGAGGGGAGGGGAGAGGAGGGAGGTATATATTAGAGGGAGGGGAGAG
>NW_024471128.1:0-108463 GCF_017639515.1 Carcharodon carcharias
ATGAATCATGTGCAGACCACCCACACACAGGGCAAATAATATGGAATCATGTGCAGACTACCCCACACACAGGCAAACAATATGGTATCATTTGCAGACAACTCCACACACAGGGCAAAAAATATGGAATCATGTGCAGACTACCGCACACAACGGCAAACAATATGGAATCATGTGTAGACCACCCCACACACAGGCAAACAATATGGAATCATGTGCAGACCACCCCACACACAGGCAAACAATATGGAATCATGTGCAGACCACCCCACACACAGGGCAAACAATATGGAATCATGTGCAGACTACCCCACACACAAGGCAAACAATATGGAATCATGTGCAGACTACCCCACCCACACAGGGCAAACAATAAGGAATCATGTGAGACCACCCACCATAAACACAGGGCAAACAATATGGAATCATGTGCAGACTACCCCACACACAGGTTATACAATATGGAATCATGTGCAGACCACCCACCACACACAGGGCAAACAATATGGAATCATGTGCAGACAACCCCACACACAGGGCAAACAATATGGAATCATGTGCAGACTACCGCACACACAGGCAAACAATATGAAATCATGTGCAGACTACCCACACACAGGCAAACAAACAATATGGAATCATGTGCAGACTACCCCACACACAGGGCAAACAATATGGAATCATGTGCAGACCACACCCCACACACAGGCAAACAATATGGAATCATGTGCAGACCACCCCACACACAGGGCAAACAATATGGAATCATGTGCAGACTACCCCACACACATGGCAAACAATATGGAATCATGTGCAGACCACCCACACACAGGCAAACAATATGGAATCATGTGCAGACCACCCCACACACAGGCAAACAATATGGAATCATGTGCAGAACTCCCCACACACAGGGCAAACAATATGGAATCATGTGCAGACCACCCCACACACAGGGCAAACAATATGGAATCATGTGCAGACCACCCCACACACAGGGCAAACAATATGGAATCATGTGCAGACCACCCCACACACAGGGCAAACAATATGGAATCATGTGCAGACCACCCCACACACAGGGCAAACAATATGGAATCATGTGCAGACCACCCACACACAGGGCAAACAATATGGAATCATGTGCAGACTACCCCACACACAGGGCAAACAATATGGAATCATGTGCAGACCACCCCACACACAGGGCAAACAATATGGAATCATGTGCAGACTACCCCACACACAGGGCAAACAATATGGAATCATGTGCAGACCACCCCACACACAGGGCAAACAATATGGAATCATGTGCAGACACCCCACACACAGGGCAAACAATATGGAATCATGTGCAGACCACCCCACACACAGGGCAAACAATATGGAATCATGTGCAGACCACCCCACACACAGGGCAAACAATATGGAATCATGTGCAGACCACCCCACACACAGGGCAAACAATATGGAATCATGTGCAGACCACCCCACACACAGGGCAAACAATATGGAATCATGTGCAGACCACCCCACACACAGGGCAAACAATATGGAATCATGTGCAGACCACCCCACACACAGGGCAAACAATATGGAATCATGTGCAGACCACCCCACACACAGGGCAAACAATATGGAATCATGTGCAGACCACCCCACACACAGGGCAAACAATATGGAATCATGTGCAGACCACCCCACACACAGGGCAAACAATATGGAATCATGTGCAGACTACCCCACACACAGGGCAAACAATATGGAATCATGTGCAGACTACCCCACACACAGGGCAAACAATATGGAATCATGTGCAGACCACCCCACACACAGGGCAAACAATATGGAATCATGTGCAGACCACCCCACACACAGGGCAAACAATATGGAATCATGTGCAGACCACCCCACACACAGGGCAAACAATATGGAATCATGTGCAGACTACCCCACACACAGGGCAAACAATATGGAATCATGTGCAGACCACCCCACACACAGGGCAAACAATATGGAATCATGTGCAGACCACCCCACACACAGGGCAAACAATATGGAATCATGTGCAGACCACCCCACACACAGGGCAAACAATATGGAATCATGTGCAGACTACCCCACACACAGGGCAAACAATATGGAATCATGTGCAGACCACCCCACACACAGGGCAAACAATATGGAATCATGTGCAGACCACCCCACACACAGGGCAAACAATATGGAATCATGTGCAGACCACCCCACACACAGGGCAAACAATATGGAATCATGTGCAGACCACCCCACACACAGGGCAAACAATATGGAATCATGTGCAGACTACCCCACACACAGGGCAAACAATATGGAATCATGTGCAGACCACCCCACACACAGGGCAAACAATATGGAATCATGTGCAGACCACCCCACACACAGGGCAAACAATATGGAATCATGTGCAGACTACCCCACACACAGGGCAAACAATATGGAATCATGTGCAGACCACCCCACACACAGGGCAAACAATATGGAATCATGTGCAGACCACCCCACACACAGGGCAAACAATATGGAATCATGTGCAGACCACCCCACACACAGGGCAAACAATATGGAATCATGTGCAGACCACCCCACACACAGGGCAAACAATATGGAATCATGTGCAGACCACCCCACACACAGGGCAAACAATATGGAATCATGTGCAGACCACCCCACACACAGGGCAAACAATATGGAATCATGTGCAGACCACCCCACACACAGGGCAAACAATATGGAATCATGTGCAGACTACCCCACACACAGGGCAAACAATATGGAATCATGTGCAGACTACCCCACACACAGGGCAAACAATATGGAATCATGTGCAGACCACCCCACACACAGGGCAAACAATATGGAATCATGTGCAGACTACCCCACACACAGGGCAAACAATATGGAATCATGTGCAGACCACCCCACACACAGGGCAAACAATATGGAATCATGTGCAGACCACCCCACACACAGGGCAAACAATATGGAATCATGTGCAGACCACCCCACACACAGGGCAAACAATATGGAATCATGTGCAGACCACCCCACACACAGGGCAAACAATATGGAATCATGTGCAGACCACCCCACACACAGGGCAAACAATATGGAATCATGTGCAGACCACCCCACACACAGGGCAAACAATATGGAATCATGTGCAGACCACCCCACACACAGGGCAAACAATATGGAATCATGTGCAGACCACCCCACACACAGGGCAAACAATATGGAATCATGTGCAGACCACCCCACACACAGGGCAAACAATATGGAATCATGTGCAGACCACCCCACACACAGGGCAAACAATATGGAATCATGTGCAGACCACCCCACACACAGGGCAAACAATATGGAATCATGTGCAGACCACCCCACACACAGGGCAAACAATATGGAATCATGTGCAGACCACCCCACACACAGGGCAAACAATATGGAATCATGTGCAGACCACCCCACACACAGGGCAAACAATATGGAATCATGTGCAGACTACCCCACACACAGGGCAAACAATATGGAATCATGTGCAGACCACCCCACACACAGGGCAAACAATATGGAATCATGTGCAGACTACCCCACACACAGGGCAAACAATATGGAATCATGTGCAGACCACCCCACACACAGGGCAAACAATATGGAATCATGTGCAGACCACCCCACACACAGGGCAAACAATATGGAATCATGTGCAGACCACCCCACACACAGGGCAAACAATATGGAATCATGTGCAGACCACCCCACACACAGGGCAAACAATATGGAATCATGTGCAGACCACCCCACACACAGGGCAAACAATATGGAATCATGTGCAGACCACCCCACACACAGGGCAAACAATATGGAATCATGTGCAGACCACCCCACACACAGGGCAAACAATATGGAATCATGTGCAGACCACCCCACACACAGGGCAAACAATATGGAATCATGTGCAGACCACCCCACACACAGGGCAAACAATATGGAATCATGTGCAGACCACCCCACACACAGGGCAAACAATATGGAATCATGTGCAGACCACCCCACACACAGGGCAAACAATATGGAATCATGTGCAGACCACCCCACACACAGGGCAAACAATATGGAATCATGTGCAGACCACCCCACACACAGGGCAAACAATATGGAATCATGTGCAGACTACCCCACACACAGGGCAAACAATATGGAATCATGTGCAGACCACCCCACACACAGGGCAAACAATATGGAATCATGTGCAGACCACCCCACACACAGGGCAAACAATATGGAATCATGTGCAGACTACCCCACACACAGGGCAAACAATATGGAATCATGTGCAGACTACCCCACACACAGGGCAAACAATATGGAATCATGTGCAGACCACCCCACACACAGGGCAAACAATATGGAATCATGTGCAGACCACCCCACACACAGGGCAAACAATATGGAATCATGTGCAGACCACCCCACACACAGGGCAAACAATATGGAATCATGTGCAGACCACCCCACACACAGGGCAAACAATATGGAATCATGTGCAGACCACCCCACACACAGGGCAAACAATATGGAATCATGTGCAGACCACCCCACACACAGGGCAAACAATATGGAATCATGTGCAGACCACCCCACACACAGGGCAAACAATATGGAATCATGTGCAGACCACCCCACACACAGGGCAAACAATATGGAATCATGTGCAGACCACCCCACACACAGGGCAAACAATATGGAATCATGTGCAGACCACCCCACACACAGGGCAAACAATATGGAATCATGTGCAGACCACCCCACACACAGGGCAAACAATATGGAATCATGTGCAGACCACCCCACACACAGGGCAAACAATATGGAATCATGTGCAGACTACCCCACACACAGGGCAAACAATATGGAATCATGTGCAGACCACCCCACACACAGGGCAAACAATATGGAATCATGTGCAGACCACCCCACACACAGGGCAAACAATATGGAATCATGTGCAGACCACCCCACACACAGGGCAAACAATATGGAATCATGTGCAGACCACCCCACACACAGGGCAAACAATATGGAATCATGTGCAGACCACCCCACACACAGGGCAAACAATATGGAATCATGTGCAGACCACCCCACACACAGGGCAAACAATATGGAATCATGTGCAGACCACCCCACACACAGGGCAAACAATATGGAATCATGTGCAGACCACCCCACACACAGGGCAAACAATATGGAATCATGTGCAGACCACCCCACACACAGGGCAAACAATATGGAATCATGTGCAGACCACCCCACACACAGGGCAAACAATATGGAATCATGTGCAGACCACCCCACACACAGGGCAAACAATATGGAATCATGTGCAGACCACCCCACACACAGGGCAAACAATATGGAATCATGTGCAGACCACCCCACACACAGGGCAAACAATATGGAATCATGTGCAGACCACCCCACACACAGGGCAAACAATATGGAATCATGTGCAGACCACCCCACACACAGGGCAAACAATATGGAATCATGTGCAGACTACCCCACACACAGGGCAAACAATATGGAATCATGTGCAGACCACCCCACACACAGGGCAAACAATATGGAATCATGTGCAGACTACCCCACACACAGGGCAAACAATATGGAATCATGTGCAGACCACCCCACACACAGGGCAAACAATATGGAATCATGTGCAGACCACCCCACACACAGGGCAAACAATATGGAATCATGTGCAGACCACCCCACACACAGGGCAAACAATATGGAATCATGTGCAGACCACCCCACACACAGGGCAAACAATATGGAATCATGTGCAGACCACCCCACACACAGGGCAAACAATATGGAATCATGTGCAGACCACCCCACACACAGGGCAAACAATATGGAATCATGTGCAGACCACCCCACACACAGGGCAAACAATATGGAATCATGTGCAGACCACCCCACACACAGGGCAAACAATATGGAATCATGTGCAGACCACCCCACACACAGGGCAAACAATATGGAATCATGTGCAGACCACCCCACACACAGGGCAAACAATATGGAATCATGTGCAGACCACCCCACACACAGGGCAAACAATATGGAATCATGTGCAGACCACCCCACACACAGGGCAAACAATATGGAATCATGTGCAGACCACCCCACACACAGGGCAAACAATATGGAATCATGTGCAGACTACCCCACACACAGGGCAAACAATATGGAATCATGTGCAGACCACCCCACACACAGGGCAAACAATATGGAATCATGTGCAGACTACCCCACACACAGGGCAAACAATATGGAATCATGTGCAGACCACCCCACACACAGGGCAAACAATATGGAATCATGTGCAGACCACCCCACACACAGGGCAAACAATATGGAATCATGTGCAGACCACCCCACACACAGGGCAAACAATATGGAATCATGTGCAGACCACCCCACACACAGGGCAAACAATATGGAATCATGTGCAGACCACCCCACACACAGGGCAAACAATATGGAATCATGTGCAGACCACCCCACACACAGGGCAAACAATATGGAATCATGTGCAGACTACCCCACACACAGGGCAAACAATATGGAATCATGTGCAGACCACCCCACACACAGGGCAAACAATATGGAATCATGTGCAGACCACCCCACACACAGGGCAAACAATATGGAATCATGTGCAGACCACCCCACACACAGGGCAAACAATATGGAATCATGTGCAGACCACCCCACACACAGGGCAAACAATATGGAATCATGTGCAGACCACCCCACACACAGGGCAAACAATATGGAATCATGTGCAGACCACCCCACACACAGGGCAAACAATATGGAATCATGTGCAGACCACCCCACACACAGGGCAAACAATATGGAATCATGTGCAGACCACCCCACACACAGGGCAAACAATATGGAATCATGTGCAGACCACCCCACACACAGGGCAAACAATATGGAATCATGTGCAGACCACCCCACACACAGGGCAAACAATATGGAATCATGTGCAGACCACCCCACACACAGGGCAAACAATATGGAATCATGTGCAGACCACCCCACACACAGGGCAAACAATATGGAATCATGTGCAGACCACCCCACACACAGGGCAAACAATATGGAATCATGTGCAGACCACCCCACACACAGGGCAAACAATATGGAATCATGTGCAGACCACCCCACACACAGGGCAAACAATATGGAATCATGTGCAGACCACCCCACACACAGGGCAAACAATATGGAATCATGTGCAGACCACCCCACACACAGGGCAAACAATATGGAATCATGTGCAGACCACCCCACACACAGGGCAAACAATATGGAATCATGTGCAGACCACCCCACACACAGGGCAAACAATATGGAATCATGTGCAGACCACCCCACACACAGGGCAAACAATATGGAATCATGTGCAGACCACCCCACACACAGGGCAAACAATATGGAATCATGTGCAGACCACCCCACACACAGGGCAAACAATATGGAATCATGTGCAGACTACCCCACACACAGGGCAAACAATATGGAATCATGTGCAGACCACCCCACACACAGGGCAAACAATATGGAATCATGTGCAGACCACCCCACACACAGGGCAAACAATATGGAATCATGTGCAGACCACCCCACACACAGGGCAAACAATATGGAATCATGTGCAGACCACCCCACACACAGGGCAAACAATATGGAATCATGTGCAGACCACCCCACACACAGGGCAAACAATATGGAATCATGTGCAGACCACCCCACACACAGGGCAAACAATATGGAATCATGTGCAGACCACCCCACACACAGGGCAAACAATATGGAATCATGTGCAGACCACCCCACACACAGGGCAAACAATATGGAATCATGTGCAGACCACCCCACACACAGGGCAAACAATATGGAATCATGTGCAGACCACCCCACACACAGGGCAAACAATATGGAATCATGTGCAGACCACCCCACACACAGGGCAAACAATATGGAATCATGTGCAGACCACCCCACACACAGGGCAAACAATATGGAATCATGTGCAGACCACCCCACACACAGGGCAAACAATATGGAATCATGTGCAGACCACCCCACACACAGGGCAAACAATATGGAATCATGTGCAGACCACCCCACACACAGGGCAAACAATATGGAATCATGTGCAGACCACCCCACACACAGGGCAAACAATATGGAATCATGTGCAGACCACCCCACACACAGGGCAAACAATATGGAATCATGTGCAGACCACCCCACACACAGGGCAAACAATATGGAATCATGTGCAGACCACCCCACACACAGGGCAAACAATATGGAATCATGTGCAGACCACCCCACACACAGGGCAAACAATATGGAATCATGTGCAGACCACCCCACACACAGGGCAAACAATATGGAATCATGTGCAGACCACCCCACACACAGGGCAAACAATATGGAATCATGTGCAGACCACCCCACACACAGGGCAAACAATATGGAATCATGTGCAGACCACCCCACACACAGGGCAAACAATATGGAATCATGTGCAGACCACCCCACACACAGGGCAAACAATATGGAATCATGTGCAGACCACCCCACACACAGGGCAAACAATATGGAATCATGTGCAGACCACCCCACACACAGGGCAAACAATATGGAATCATGTGCAGACCACCCCACACACAGGGCAAACAATATGGAATCATGTGCAGACCACCCCACACACAGGGCAAACAATATGGAATCATGTGCAGACCACCCCACACACAGGGCAAACAATATGGAATCATGTGCAGACCACCCCACACACAGGGCAAACAATATGGAATCATGTGCAGACCACCCCACACACAGGGCAAACAATATGGAATCATGTGCAGACCACCCCACACACAGGGCAAACAATATGGAATCATGTGCAGACCACCCCACACACAGGGCAAACAATATGGAATCATGTGCAGACCACCCCACACACAGGGCAAACAATATGGAATCATGTGCAGACCACCCCACACACAGGGCAAACAATATGGAATCATGTGCAGACCACCCCACACACAGGGCAAACAATATGGAATCATGTGCAGACCACCCCACACACAGGGCAAACAATATGGAATCATGTGCAGACCACCCCACACACAGGGCAAACAATATGGAATCATGTGCAGACCACCCCACACACAGGGCAAACAATATGGAATCATGTGCAGACCACCCCACACACAGGGCAAACAATATGGAATCATGTGCAGACCACCCCACACACAGGGCAAACAATATGGAATCATGTGCAGACCACCCCACACACAGGGCAAACAATATGGAATCATGTGCAGACCACCCCACACACAGGGCAAACAATATGGAATCATGTGCAGACCACCCCACACACAGGGCAAACAATATGGAATCATGTGCAGACCACCCCACACACAGGGCAAACAATATGGAATCATGTGCAGACCACCCCACACACAGGGCAAACAATATGGAATCATGTGCAGACCACCCCACACACAGGGCAAACAATATGGAATCATGTGCAGACCACCCCACACACAGGGCAAACAATATGGAATCATGTGCAGACCACCCCACACACAGGGCAAACAATATGGAATCATGTGCAGACCACCCCACACACAGGGCAAACAATATGGAATCATGTGCAGACCACCCCACACACAGGGCAAACAATATGGAATCATGTGCAGACCACCCCACACACAGGGCAAACAATATGGAATCATGTGCAGACCACCCCACACACAGGGCAAACAATATGGAATCATGTGCAGACCACCCCACACACAGGGCAAACAATATGGAATCATGTGCAGACCACCCCACACACAGGGCAAACAATATGGAATCATGTGCAGACCACCCCACACACAGGGCAAACAATATGGAATCATGTGCAGACCACCCCACACACAGGGCAAACAATATGGAATCATGTGCAGACCACCCCACACACAGGGCAAACAATATGGAATCATGTGCAGACCACCCCACACACAGGGCAAACAATATGGAATCATGTGCAGACCACCCCACACACAGGGCAAACAATATGGAATCATGTGCAGACCACCCCACACACAGGGCAAACAATATGGAATCATGTGCAGACTACCCCACACACAGGGCAAACAATATGGAATCATGTGCAGACCACCCCACACACAGGGCAAACAATATGGAATCATGTGCAGACCACCCCACACACAGGGCAAACAATATGGAATCATGTGCAGACCACCCCACACACAGGGCAAACAATATGGAATCATGTGCAGACCACCCCACACACAGGGCAAACAATATGGAATCATGTGCAGACCACCCCACACACAGGGCAAACAATATGGAATCATGTGCAGACCACCCCACACACAGGGCAAACAATATGGAATCATGTGCAGACCACCCCACACACAGGGCAAACAATATGGAATCATGTGCAGACCACCCCACACACAGGGCAAACAATATGGAATCATGTGCAGACCACCCCACACACAGGGCAAACAATATGGAATCATGTGCAGACCACCCCACACACAGGGCAAACAATATGGAATCATGTGCAGACCACCCCACACACAGGGCAAACAATATGGAATCATGTGCAGACCACCCCACACACAGGGCAAACAATATGGAATCATGTGCAGACCACCCCACACACAGGGCAAACAATATGGAATCATGTGCAGACTACCCCACACACAGGGCAAACAATATGGAATCATGTGCAGACCACCCCACACACAGGGCAAACAATATGGAATCATGTGCAGACCACCCCACACACAGGGCAAACAATATGGAATCATGTGCAGACCACCCCACACACAGGGCAAACAATATGGAATCATGTGCAGACCACCCCACACACAGGGCAAACAATATGGAATCATGTGCAGACCACCCCACACACAGGGCAAACAATATGGAATCATGTGCAGACCACCCCACACACAGGGCAAACAATATGGAATCATGTGCAGACCACCCCACACACAGGGCAAACAATATGGAATCATGTGCAGACCACCCCACACACAGGGCAAACAATATGGAATCATGTGCAGACCACCCCACACACAGGGCAAACAATATGGAATCATGTGCAGACCACCCCACACACAGGGCAAACAATATGGAATCATGTGCAGACCACCCCACACACAGGGCAAACAATATGGAATCATGTGCAGACCACCCCACACACAGGGCAAACAATATGGAATCATGTGCAGACCACCCCACACACAGGGCAAACAATATGGAATCATGTGCAGACCACCCCACACACAGGGCAAACAATATGGAATCATGTGCAGACTACCCCACACACAGGGCAAACAATATGGAATCATGTGCAGACCACCCCACACACAGGGCAAACAATATGGAATCATGTGCAGACCACCCCACACACAGGGCAAACAATATGGAATCATGTGCAGACCACCCCACACACAGGGCAAACAATATGGAATCATGTGCAGACCACCCCACACACAGGGCAAACAATATGGAATCATGTGCAGACCACCCCACACACAGGGCAAACAATATGGAATCATGTGCAGACCACCCCACACACAGGGCAAACAATATGGAATCATGTGCAGACCACCCCACACACAGGGCAAACAATATGGAATCATGTGCAGACCACCCCACACACAGGGCAAACAATATGGAATCATGTGCAGACCACCCCACACACAGGGCAAACAATATGGAATCATGTGCAGACCACCCCACACACAGGGCAAACAATATGGAATCATGTGCAGACCACCCCACACACAGGGCAAACAATATGGAATCATGTGCAGACCACCCCACACACAGGGCAAACAATATGGAATCATGTGCAGACCACCCCACACACAGGGCAAACAATATGGAATCATGTGCAGACCACCCCACACACAGGGCAAACAATATGGAATCATGTGCAGACCACCCCACACACAGGGCAAACAATATGGAATCATGTGCAGACTACCCCACACACAGGGCAAACAATATGGAATCATGTGCAGACTACCCCACACACAGGGCAAACAATATGGAATCATGTGCAGACCACCCCACACACAGGGCAAACAATATGGAATCATGTGCAGACCACCCCACACACAGGGCAAACAATATGGAATCATGTGCAGACCACCCCACACACAGGGCAAACAATATGGAATCATGTGCAGACCACCCCACACACAGGGCAAACAATATGGAATCATGTGCAGACCACCCCACACACAGGGCAAACAATATGGAATCATGTGCAGACCACCCCACACACAGGGCAAACAATATGGAATCATGTGCAGACCACCCCACACACAGGGCAAACAATATGGAATCATGTGCAGACCACCCCACACACAGGGCAAACAATATGGAATCATGTGCAGACCACCCCACACACAGGGCAAACAATATGGAATCATGTGCAGACCACCCCACACACAGGGCAAACAATATGGAATCATGTGCAGACCACCCCACACACAGGGCAAACAATATGGAATCATGTGCAGACTACCCCACACACAGGGCAAACAATATGGAATCATGTGCAGACCACCCCACACACAGGGCAAACAATATGGAATCATGTGCAGACCACCCCACACACAGGGCAAACAATATGGAATCATGTGCAGACCACCCCACACACAGGGCAAACAATATGGAATCATGTGCAGACCACCCCACACACAGGGCAAACAATATGGAATCATGTGCAGACCACCCCACACACAGGGCAAACAATATGGAATCATGTGCAGACCACCCCACACACAGGGCAAACAATATGGAATCATGTGCAGACCACCCCACACACAGGGCAAACAATATGGAATCATGTGCAGACTACCCCACACACAGGGCAAACAATATGGAATCATGTGCAGACCACCCCACACACAGGGCAAACAATATGGAATCATGTGCAGACCACCCCACACACAGGGCAAACAATATGGAATCATGTGCAGACCACCCCACACACAGGGCAAACAATATGGAATCATGTGCAGACCACCCCACACACAGGGCAAACAATATGGAATCATGTGCAGACCACCCCACACACAGGGCAAACAATATGGAATCATGTGCAGACCACCCCACACACAGGGCAAACAATATGGAATCATGTGCAGACCACCCCACACACAGGGCAAACAATATGGAATCATGTGCAGACCACCCCACACACAGGGCAAACAATATGGAATCATGTGCAGACCACCCCACACACAGGGCAAACAATATGGAATCATGTGCAGACCACCCCACACACAGGGCAAACAATATGGAATCATGTGCAGACCACCCCACACACAGGGCAAACAATATGGAATCATGTGCAGACCACCCCACACACAGGGCAAACAATATGGAATCATGTGCAGACCACCCCACACACAGGGCAAACAATATGGAATCATGTGCAGACCACCCCACACACAGGGCAAACAATATGGAATCATGTGCAGACCACCCCACACACAGGGCAAACAATATGGAATCATGTGCAGACCACCCCACACACAGGGCAAACAATATGGAATCATGTGCAGACCACCCCACACACAGGGCAAACAATATGGAATCATGTGCAGACTACCCCACACACAGGGCAAACAATATGGAATCATGTGCAGACCACCCCACACACAGGGCAAACAATATGGAATCATGTGCAGACCACCCCACACACAGGGCAAACAATATGGAATCATGTGCAGACCACCCCACACACAGGGCAAACAATATGGAATCATGTGCAGACCACCCCACACACAGGGCAAACAATATGGAATCATGTGCAGACCACCCCACACACAGGGCAAACAATATGGAATCATGTGCAGACCACCCCACACACAGGGCAAACAATATGGAATCATGTGCAGACCACCCCACACACAGGGCAAACAATATGGAATCATGTGCAGACCACCCCACACACAGGGCAAACAATATGGAATCATGTGCAGACCACCCCACACACAGGGCAAACAATATGGAATCATGTGCAGACCACCCCACACACAGGGCAAACAATATGGAATCATGTGCAGACCACCCCACACACAGGGCAAACAATATGGAATCATGTGCAGACCACCCCACACACAGGGCAAACAATATGGAATCATGTGCAGACCACCCCACACACAGGGCAAACAATATGGAATCATGTGCAGACCACCCCACACACAGGGCAAACAATATGGAATCATGTGCAGACCACCCCACACACAGGGCAAACAATATGGAATCATGTGCAGACCACCCCACACACAGGGCAAACAATATGGAATCATGTGCAGACCACCCCACACACAGGGCAAACAATATGGAATCATGTGCAGACCACCCCACACACAGGGCAAACAATATGGAATCATGTGCAGACCACCCCACACACAGGGCAAACAATATGGAATCATGTGCAGACCACCCCACACACAGGGCAAACAATATGGAATCATGTGCAGACCACCCCACACACAGGGCAAACAATATGGAATCATGTGCAGACCACCCCACACACAGGGCAAACAATATGGAATCATGTGCAGACCACCCCACACACAGGGCAAACAATATGGAATCATGTGCAGACCACCCCACACACAGGGCAAACAATATGGAATCATGTGCAGACCACCCCACACACAGGGCAAACAATATGGAATCATGTGCAGACCACCCCACACACAGGGCAAACAATATGGAATCATGTGCAGACCACCCCACACACAGGGCAAACAATATGGAATCATGTGCAGACCACCCCACACACAGGGCAAACAATATGGAATCATGTGCAGACCACCCCACACACAGGGCAAACAATATGGAATCATGTGCAGACCACCCCACACACAGGGCAAACAATATGGAATCATGTGCAGACCACCCCACACACAGGGCAAACAATATGGAATCATGTGCAGACCACCCCACACACAGGGCAAACAATATGGAATCATGTGCAGACCACCCCACACACAGGGCAAACAATATGGAATCATGTGCAGACCACCCCACACACAGGGCAAACAATATGGAATCATGTGCAGACCACCCCACACACAGGGCAAACAATATGGAATCATGTGCAGACCACCCCACACACAGGGCAAACAATATGGAATCATGTGCAGACCACCCCACACACAGGGCAAACAATATGGAATCATGTGCAGACCACCCCACACACAGGGCAAACAATATGGAATCATGTGCAGACCACCCCACACACAGGGCAAACAATATGGAATCATGTGCAGACCACCCCACACACAGGGCAAACAATATGGAATCATGTGCAGACCACCCCACACACAGGGCAAACAATATGGAATCATGTGCAGACCACCCCACACACAGGGCAAACAATATGGAATCATGTGCAGACCACCCCACACACAGGGCAAACAATATGGAATCATGTGCAGACCACCCCACACACAGGGCAAACAATATGGAATCATGTGCAGACCACCCCACACACAGGGCAAACAATATGGAATCATGTGCAGACCACCCCACACACAGGGCAAACAATATGGAATCATGTGCAGACCACCCCACACACAGGGCAAACAATATGGAATCATGTGCAGACCACCCCACACACAGGGCAAACAATATGGAATCATGTGCAGACCACCCCACACACAGGGCAAACAATATGGAATCATGTGCAGACCACCCCACACACAGGGCAAACAATATGGAATCATGTGCAGACCACCCCACACACAGGGCAAACAATATGGAATCATGTGCAGACCACCCCACACACAGGGCAAACAATATGGAATCATGTGCAGACCACCCCACACACAGGGCAAACAATATGGAATCATGTGCAGACCACCCCACACACAGGGCAAACAATATGGAATCATGTGCAGACCACCCCACACACAGGGCAAACAATATGGAATCATGTGCAGACCACCCCACACACAGGGCAAACAATATGGAATCATGTGCAGACCACCCCACACACAGGGCAAACAATATGGAATCATGTGCAGACCACCCCACACACAGGGCAAACAATATGGAATCATGTGCAGACCACCCCACACACAGGGCAAACAATATGGAATCATGTGCAGACCACCCCACACACAGGGCAAACAATATGGAATCATGTGCAGACCACCCCACACACAGGGCAAACAATATGGAATCATGTGCAGACCACCCCACACACAGGGCAAACAATATGGAATCATGTGCAGACCACCCCACACACAGGGCAAACAATATGGAATCATGTGCAGACCACCCCACACACAGGGCAAACAATATGGAATCATGTGCAGACCACCCCACACACAGGGCAAACAATATGGAATCATGTGCAGACCACCCCACACACAGGGCAAACAATATGGAATCATGTGCAGACCACCCCACACACAGGGCAAACAATATGGAATCATGTGCAGACCACCCCACACACAGGGCAAACAATATGGAATCATGTGCAGACCACCCCACACACAGGGCAAACAATATGGAATCATGTGCAGACCACCCCACACACAGGGCAAACAATATGGAATCATGTGCAGACCACCCCACACACAGGGCAAACAATATGGAATCATGTGCAGACCACCCCACACACAGGGCAAACAATATGGAATCATGTGCAGACCACCCCACACACAGGGCAAACAATATGGAATCATGTGCAGACCACCCCACACACAGGGCAAACAATATGGAATCATGTGCAGACCACCCCACACACAGGGCAAACAATATGGAATCATGTGCAGACCACCCCACACACAGGGCAAACAATATGGAATCATGTGCAGACCACCCCACACACAGGGCAAACAATATGGAATCATGTGCAGACCACCCCACACACAGGGCAAACAATATGGAATCATGTGCAGACCACCCCACACACAGGGCAAACAATATGGAATCATGTGCAGACCACCCCACACACAGGGCAAACAATATGGAATCATGTGCAGACCACCCCACACACAGGGCAAACAATATGGAATCATGTGCAGACCACCCCACACACAGGGCAAACAATATGGAATCATGTGCAGACCACCCCACACACAGGGCAAACAATATGGAATCATGTGCAGACCACCCCACACACAGGGCAAACAATATGGAATCATGTGCAGACCACCCCACACACAGGGCAAACAATATGGAATCATGTGCAGACCACCCCACACACAGGGCAAACAATATGGAATCATGTGCAGACCACCCCACACACAGGGCAAACAATATGGAATCATGTGCAGACCACCCCACACACAGGGCAAACAATATGGAATCATGTGCAGACCACCCCACACACAGGGCAAACAATATGGAATCATGTGCAGACCACCCCACACACAGGGCAAACAATATGGAATCATGTGCAGACCACCCCACACACAGGGCAAACAATATGGAATCATGTGCAGACCACCCCACACACAGGGCAAACAATATGGAATCATGTGCAGACCACCCCACACACAGGGCAAACAATATGGAATCATGTGCAGACCACCCCACACACAGGGCAAACAATATGGAATCATGTGCAGACCACCCCACACACAGGGCAAACAATATGGAATCATGTGCAGACCACCCCACACACAGGGCAAACAATATGGAATCATGTGCAGACCACCCCACACACAGGGCAAACAATATGGAATCATGTGCAGACCACCCCACACACAGGGCAAACAATATGGAATCATGTGCAGACCACCCCACACACAGGGCAAACAATATGGAATCATGTGCAGACCACCCCACACACAGGGCAAACAATATGGAATCATGTGCAGACCACCCCACACACAGGGCAAACAATATGGAATCATGTGCAGACCACCCCACACACAGGGCAAACAATATGGAATCATGTGCAGACCACCCCACACACAGGGCAAACAATATGGAATCATGTGCAGACCACCCCACACACAGGGCAAACAATATGGAATCATGTGCAGACCACCCCACACACAGGGCAAACAATATGGAATCATGTGCAGACCACCCCACACACAGGGCAAACAATATGGAATCATGTGCAGACCACCCCACACACAGGGCAAACAATATGGAATCATGTGCAGACCACCCCACACACAGGGCAAACAATATGGAATCATGTGCAGACCACCCCACACACAGGGCAAACAATATGGAATCATGTGCAGACCACCCCACACACAGGGCAAACAATATGGAATCATGTGCAGACCACCCCACACACAGGGCAAACAATATGGAATCATGTGCAGACCACCCCACACACAGGGCAAACAATATGGAATCATGTGCAGACCACCCCACACACAGGGCAAACAATATGGAATCATGTGCAGACCACCCCACACACAGGGCAAACAATATGGAATCATGTGCAGACCACCCCACACACAGGGCAAACAATATGGAATCATGTGCAGACCACCCCACACACAGGGCAAACAATATGGAATCATGTGCAGACCACCCCACACACAGGGCAAACAATATGGAATCATGTGCAGACCACCCCACACACAGGGCAAACAATATGGAATCATGTGCAGACCACCCCACACACAGGGCAAACAATATGGAATCATGTGCAGACCACCCCACACACAGGGCAAACAATATGGAATCATGTGCAGACCACCCCACACACAGGGCAAACAATATGGAATCATGTGCAGACCACCCCACACACAGGGCAAACAATATGGAATCATGTGCAGACCACCCCACACACAGGGCAAACAATATGGAATCATGTGCAGACCACCCCACACACAGGGCAAACAATATGGAATCATGTGCAGACCACCCCACACACAGGGCAAACAATATGGAATCATGTGCAGACCACCCCACACACAGGGCAAACAATATGGAATCATGTGCAGACCACCCCACACACAGGGCAAACAATATGGAATCATGTGCAGACCACCCCACACACAGGGCAAACAATATGGAATCATGTGCAGACCACCCCACACACAGGGCAAACAATATGGAATCATGTGCAGACCACCCCACACACAGGGCAAACAATATGGAATCATGTGCAGACCACCCCACACACAGGGCAAACAATATGGAATCATGTGCAGACCACCCCACACACAGGGCAAACAATATGGAATCATGTGCAGACCACCCCACACACAGGGCAAACAATATGGAATCATGTGCAGACCACCCCACACACAGGGCAAACAATATGGAATCATGTGCAGACCACCCCACACACAGGGCAAACAATATGGAATCATGTGCAGACCACCCCACACACAGGGCAAACAATATGGAATCATGTGCAGACCACCCCACACACAGGGCAAACAATATGGAATCATGTGCAGACCACCCCACACACAGGGCAAACAATATGGAATCATGTGCAGACCACCCCACACACAGGGCAAACAATATGGAATCATGTGCAGACCACCCCACACACAGGGCAAACAATATGGAATCATGTGCAGACCACCCCACACACAGGGCAAACAATATGGAATCATGTGCAGACCACCCCACACACAGGGCAAACAATATGGAATCATGTGCAGACCACCCCACACACAGGGCAAACAATATGGAATCATGTGCAGACCACCCCACACACAGGGCAAACAATATGGAATCATGTGCAGACCACCCCACACACAGGGCAAACAATATGGAATCATGTGCAGACCACCCCACACACAGGGCAAACAATATGGAATCATGTGCAGACCACCCCACACACAGGGCAAACAATATGGAATCATGTGCAGACCACCCCACACACAGGGCAAACAATATGGAATCATGTGCAGACCACCCCACACACAGGGCAAACAATATGGAATCATGTGCAGACCACCCCACACACAGGGCAAACAATATGGAATCATGTGCAGACCACCCCACACACAGGGCAAACAATATGGAATCATGTGCAGACCACCCCACACACAGGGCAAACAATATGGAATCATGTGCAGACCACCCCACACACAGGGCAAACAATATGGAATCATGTGCAGACCACCCCACACACAGGGCAAACAATATGGAATCATGTGCAGACCACCCCACACACAGGGCAAACAATATGGAATCATGTGCAGACCACCCCACACACAGGGCAAACAATATGGAATCATGTGCAGACCACCCCACACACAGGGCAAACAATATGGAATCATGTGCAGACCACCCCACACACAGGGCAAACAATATGGAATCATGTGCAGACCACCCCACACACAGGGCAAACAATATGGAATCATGTGCAGACCACCCCACACACAGGGCAAACAATATGGAATCATGTGCAGACCACCCCACACACAGGGCAAACAATATGGAATCATGTGCAGACCACCCCACACACAGGGCAAACAATATGGAATCATGTGCAGACCACCCCACACACAGGGCAAACAATATGGAATCATGTGCAGACCACCCCACACACAGGGCAAACAATATGGAATCATGTGCAGACCACCCCACACACAGGGCAAACAATATGGAATCATGTGCAGACCACCCCACACACAGGGCAAACAATATGGAATCATGTGCAGACCACCCCACACACAGGGCAAACAATATGGAATCATGTGCAGACCACCCCACACACAGGGCAAACAATATGGAATCATGTGCAGACCACCCCACACACAGGGCAAACAATATGGAATCATGTGCAGACCACCCCACACACAGGGCAAACAATATGGAATCATGTGCAGACCACCCCACACACAGGGCAAACAATATGGAATCATGTGCAGACCACCCCACACACAGGGCAAACAATATGGAATCATGTGCAGACCACCCCACACACAGGGCAAACAATATGGAATCATGTGCAGACCACCCCACACACAGGGCAAACAATATGGAATCATGTGCAGACCACCCCACACACAGGGCAAACAATATGGAATCATGTGCAGACCACCCCACACACAGGGCAAACAATATGGAATCATGTGCAGACCACCCCACACACAGGGCAAACAATATGGAATCATGTGCAGACCACCCCACACACAGGGCAAACAATATGGAATCATGTGCAGACCACCCCACACACAGGGCAAACAATATGGAATCATGTGCAGACCACCCCACACACAGGGCAAACAATATGGAATCATGTGCAGACCACCCCACACACAGGGCAAACAATATGGAATCATGTGCAGACCACCCCACACACAGGGCAAACAATATGGAATCATGTGCAGACCACCCCACACACAGGGCAAACAATATGGAATCATGTGCAGACCACCCCACACACAGGGCAAACAATATGGAATCATGTGCAGACCACCCCACACACAGGGCAAACAATATGGAATCATGTGCAGACCACCCCACACACAGGGCAAACAATATGGAATCATGTGCAGACCACCCCACACACAGGGCAAACAATATGGAATCATGTGCAGACCACCCCACACACAGGGCAAACAATATGGAATCATGTGCAGACCACCCCACACACAGGGCAAACAATATGGAATCATGTGCAGACCACCCCACACACAGGGCAAACAATATGGAATCATGTGCAGACCACCCCACACACAGGGCAAACAATATGGAATCATGTGCAGACCACCCCACACACAGGGCAAACAATATGGAATCATGTGCAGACCACCCCACACACAGGGCAAACAATATGGAATCATGTGCAGACCACCCCACACACAGGGCAAACAATATGGAATCATGTGCAGACCACCCCACACACAGGGCAAACAATATGGAATCATGTGCAGACCACCCCACACACAGGGCAAACAATATGGAATCATGTGCAGACCACCCCACACACAGGGCAAACAATATGGAATCATGTGCAGACCACCCCACACACAGGGCAAACAATATGGAATCATGTGCAGACCACCCCACACACAGGGCAAACAATATGGAATCATGTGCAGACCACCCCACACACAGGGCAAACAATATGGAATCATGTGCAGACCACCCCACACACAGGGCAAACAATATGGAATCATGTGCAGACCACCCCACACACAGGGCAAACAATATGGAATCATGTGCAGACCACCCCACACACAGGGCAAACAATATGGAATCATGTGCAGACCACCCCACACACAGGGCAAACAATATGGAATCATGTGCAGACCACCCCACACACAGGGCAAACAATATGGAATCATGTGCAGACCACCCCACACACAGGGCAAACAATATGGAATCATGTGCAGACCACCCCACACACAGGGCAAACAATATGGAATCATGTGCAGACCACCCCACACACAGGGCAAACAATATGGAATCATGTGCAGACCACCCCACACACAGGGCAAACAATATGGAATCATGTGCAGACCACCCCACACACAGGGCAAACAATATGGAATCATGTGCAGACCACCCCACACACAGGGCAAACAATATGGAATCATGTGCAGACCACCCCACACACAGGGCAAACAATATGGAATCATGTGCAGACCACCCCACACACAGGGCAAACAATATGGAATCATGTGCAGACCACCCCACACACAGGGCAAACAATATGGAATCATGTGCAGACCACCCCACACACAGGGCAAACAATATGGAATCATGTGCAGACCACCCCACACACAGGGCAAACAATATGGAATCATGTGCAGACCACCCCACACACAGGGCAAACAATATGGAATCATGTGCAGACCACCCCACACACAGGGCAAACAATATGGAATCATGTGCAGACCACCCCACACACAGGGCAAACAATATGGAATCATGTGCAGACCACCCCACACACAGGGCAAACAATATGGAATCATGTGCAGACCACCCCACACACAGGGCAAACAATATGGAATCATGTGCAGACTACCCCACACACAGGGCAAACAATATGGAATCATGTGCAGACCACCCCACACACAGGGCAAACAATATGGAATCATGTGCAGACCACCCCACACACAGGGCAAACAATATGGAATCATGTGCAGACCACCCCACACACAGGGCAAACAATATGGAATCATGTGCAGACCACCCCACACACAGGGCAAACAATATGGAATCATGTGCAGACCACCCCACACACAGGGCAAACAATATGGAATCATGTGCAGACCACCCCACACACAGGGCAAACAATATGGAATCATGTGCAGACCACCCCACACACAGGGCAAACAATATGGAATCATGTGCAGACCACCCCACACACAGGGCAAACAATATGGAATCATGTGCAGACCACCCCACACACAGGGCAAACAATATGGAATCATGTGCAGACCACCCCACACACAGGGCAAACAATATGGAATCATGTGCAGACCACCCCACACACAGGGCAAACAATATGGAATCATGTGCAGACCACCCCACACACAGGGCAAACAATATGGAATCATGTGCAGACCACCCCACACACAGGGCAAACAATATGGAATCATGTGCAGACCACCCCACACACAGGGCAAACAATATGGAATCATGTGCAGACCACCCCACACACAGGGCAAACAATATGGAATCATGTGCAGACCACCCCACACACAGGGCAAACAATATGGAATCATGTGCAGACCACCCCACACACAGGGCAAACAATATGGAATCATGTGCAGACCACCCCACACACAGGGCAAACAATATGGAATCATGTGCAGACCACCCCACACACAGGGCAAACAATATGGAATCATGTGCAGACCACCCCACACACAGGGCAAACAATATGGAATCATGTGCAGACCACCCCACACACAGGGCAAACAATATGGAATCATGTGCAGACCACCCCACACACAGGGCAAACAATATGGAATCATGTGCAGACCACCCCACACACAGGGCAAACAATATGGAATCATGTGCAGACCACCCCACACACAGGGCAAACAATATGGAATCATGTGCAGACCACCCCACACACAGGGCAAACAATATGGAATCATGTGCAGACCACCCCACACACAGGGCAAACAATATGGAATCATGTGCAGACCACCCCACACACAGGGCAAACAATATGGAATCATGTGCAGACCACCCCACACACAGGGCAAACAATATGGAATCATGTGCAGACCACCCCACACACAGGGCAAACAATATGGAATCATGTGCAGACCACCCCACACACAGGGCAAACAATATGGAATCATGTGCAGACCACCCCACACACAGGGCAAACAATATGGAATCATGTGCAGACCACCCCACACACAGGGCAAACAATATGGAATCATGTGCAGACCACCCCACACACAGGGCAAACAATATGGAATCATGTGCAGACCACCCCACACACAGGGCAAACAATATGGAATCATGTGCAGACCACCCCACACACAGGGCAAACAATATGGAATCATGTGCAGACCACCCCACACACAGGGCAAACAATATGGAATCATGTGCAGACCACCCCACACACAGGGCAAACAATATGGAATCATGTGCAGACCACCCCACACACAGGGCAAACAATATGGAATCATGTGCAGACCACCCCACACACAGGGCAAACAATATGGAATCATGTGCAGACCACCCCACACACAGGGCAAACAATATGGAATCATGTGCAGACCACCCCACACACAGGGCAAACAATATGGAATCATGTGCAGACCACCCCACACACAGGGCAAACAATATGGAATCATGTGCAGACCACCCCACACACAGGGCAAACAATATGGAATCATGTGCAGACCACCCCACACACAGGGCAAACAATATGGAATCATGTGCAGACCACCCCACACACAGGGCAAACAATATGGAATCATGTGCAGACCACCCCACACACAGGGCAAACAATATGGAATCATGTGCAGACCACCCCACACACAGGGCAAACAATATGGAATCATGTGCAGACCACCCCACACACAGGGCAAACAATATGGAATCATGTGCAGACCACCCCACACACAGGGCAAACAATATGGAATCATGTGCAGACCACCCCACACACAGGGCAAACAATATGGAATCATGTGCAGACCACCCCACACACAGGGCAAACAATATGGAATCATGTGCAGACCACCCCACACACAGGGCAAACAATATGGAATCATGTGCAGACCACCCCACACACAGGGCAAACAATATGGAATCATGTGCAGACCACCCCACACACAGGGCAAACAATATGGAATCATGTGCAGACCACCCCACACACAGGGCAAACAATATGGAATCATGTGCAGACCACCCCACACACAGGGCAAACAATATGGAATCATGTGCAGACCACCCCACACACAGGGCAAACAATATGGAATCATGTGCAGACCACCCCACACACAGGGCAAACAATATGGAATCATGTGCAGACCACCCCACACACAGGGCAAACAATATGGAATCATGTGCAGACCACCCCACACACAGGGCAAACAATATGGAATCATGTGCAGACCACCCCACACACAGGGCAAACAATATGGAATCATGTGCAGACCACCCCACACACAGGGCAAACAATATGGAATCATGTGCAGACCACCCCACACACAGGGCAAACAATATGGAATCATGTGCAGACCACCCCACACACAGGGCAAACAATATGGAATCATGTGCAGACCACCCCACACACAGGGCAAACAATATGGAATCATGTGCAGACCACCCCACACACAGGGCAAACAATATGGAATCATGTGCAGACCACCCCACACACAGGGCAAACAATATGGAATCATGTGCAGACCACCCCACACACAGGGCAAACAATATGGAATCATGTGCAGACCACCCCACACACAGGGCAAACAATATGGAATCATGTGCAGACCACCCCACACACAGGGCAAACAATATGGAATCATGTGCAGACCACCCCACACACAGGGCAAACAATATGGAATCATGTGCAGACCACCCCACACACAGGGCAAACAATATGGAATCATGTGCAGACCACCCCACACACAGGGCAAACAATATGGAATCATGTGCAGACCACCCCACACACAGGGCAAACAATATGGAATCATGTGCAGACCACCCCACACACAGGGCAAACAATATGGAATCATGTGCAGACCACCCCACACACAGGGCAAACAATATGGAATCATGTGCAGACCACCCCACACACAGGGCAAACAATATGGAATCATGTGCAGACCACCCCACACACAGGGCAAACAATATGGAATCATGTGCAGACCACCCCACACACAGGGCAAACAATATGGAATCATGTGCAGACCACCCCACACACAGGGCAAACAATATGGAATCATGTGCAGACCACCCCACACACAGGGCAAACAATATGGAATCATGTGCAGACCACCCCACACACAGGGCAAACAATATGGAATCATGTGCAGACCACCCCACACACAGGGCAAACAATATGGAATCATGTGCAGACCACCCCACACACAGGGCAAACAATATGGAATCATGTGCAGACCACCCCACACACAGGGCAAACAATATGGAATCATGTGCAGACCACCCCACACACAGGGCAAACAATATGGAATCATGTGCAGACCACCCCACACACAGGGCAAACAATATGGAATCATGTGCAGACCACCCCACACACAGGGCAAACAATATGGAATCATGTGCAGACCACCCCACACACAGGGCAAACAATATGGAATCATGTGCAGACCACCCCACACACAGGGCAAACAATATGGAATCATGTGCAGACCACCCCACACACAGGGCAAACAATATGGAATCATGTGCAGACCACCCCACACACAGGGCAAACAATATGGAATCATGTGCAGACCACCCCACACACAGGGCAAACAATATGGAATCATGTGCAGACCACCCCACACACAGGGCAAACAATATGGAATCATGTGCAGACCACCCCACACACAGGGCAAACAATATGGAATCATGTGCAGACCACCCCACACACAGGGCAAACAATATGGAATCATGTGCAGACCACCCCACACACAGGGCAAACAATATGGAATCATGTGCAGACCACCCCACACACAGGGCAAACAATATGGAATCATGTGCAGACCACCCCACACACAGGGCAAACAATATGGAATCATGTGCAGACCACCCCACACACAGGGCAAACAATATGGAATCATGTGCAGACCACCCCACACACAGGGCAAACAATATGGAATCATGTGCAGACCACCCCACACACAGGGCAAACAATATGGAATCATGTGCAGACCACCCCACACACAGGGCAAACAATATGGAATCATGTGCAGACCACCCCACACACAGGGCAAACAATATGGAATCATGTGCAGACCACCCCACACACAGGGCAAACAATATGGAATCATGTGCAGACCACCCCACACACAGGGCAAACAATATGGAATCATGTGCAGACCACCCCACACACAGGGCAAACAATATGGAATCATGTGCAGACCACCCCACACACAGGGCAAACAATATGGAATCATGTGCAGACCACCCCACACACAGGGCAAACAATATGGAATCATGTGCAGACCACCCCACACACAGGGCAAACAATATGGAATCATGTGCAGACCACCCCACACACAGGGCAAACAATATGGAATCATGTGCAGACCACCCCACACACAGGGCAAACAATATGGAATCATGTGCAGACCACCCCACACACAGGGCAAACAATATGGAATCATGTGCAGACCACCCCACACACAGGGCAAACAATATGGAATCATGTGCAGACCACCCCACACACAGGGCAAACAATATGGAATCATGTGCAGACCACCCCACACACAGGGCAAACAATATGGAATCATGTGCAGACCACCCCACACACAGGGCAAACAATATGGAATCATGTGCAGACCACCCCACACACAGGGCAAACAATATGGAATCATGTGCAGACCACCCCACACACAGGGCAAACAATATGGAATCATGTGCAGACCACCCCACACACAGGGCAAACAATATGGAATCATGTGCAGACCACCCCACACACAGGGCAAACAATATGGAATCATGTGCAGACCACCCCACACACAGGGCAAACAATATGGAATCATGTGCAGACCACCCCACACACAGGGCAAACAATATGGAATCATGTGCAGACCACCCCACACACAGGGCAAACAATATGGAATCATGTGCAGACCACCCCACACACAGGGCAAACAATATGGAATCATGTGCAGACCACCCCACACACAGGGCAAACAATATGGAATCATGTGCAGACCACCCCACACACAGGGCAAACAATATGGAATCATGTGCAGACCACCCCACACACAGGGCAAACAATATGGAATCATGTGCAGACCACCCCACACACAGGGCAAACAATATGGAATCATGTGCAGACCACCCCACACACAGGGCAAACAATATGGAATCATGTGCAGACCACCCCACACACAGGGCAAACAATATGGAATCATGTGCAGACCACCCCACACACAGGGCAAACAATATGGAATCATGTGCAGACCACCCCACACACAGGGCAAACAATATGGAATCATGTGCAGACCACCCCACACACAGGGCAAACAATATGGAATCATGTGCAGACCACCCCACACACAGGGCAAACAATATGGAATCATGTGCAGACCACCCCACACACAGGGCAAACAATATGGAATCATGTGCAGACCACCCCACACACAGGGCAAACAATATGGAATCATGTGCAGACCACCCCACACACAGGGCAAACAATATGGAATCATGTGCAGACCACCCCACACACAGGGCAAACAATATGGAATCATGTGCAGACCACCCCACACACAGGGCAAACAATATGGAATCATGTGCAGACCACCCCACACACAGGGCAAACAATATGGAATCATGTGCAGACCACCCCACACACAGGGCAAACAATATGGAATCATGTGCAGACCACCCCACACACAGGGCAAACAATATGGAATCATGTGCAGACCACCCCACACACAGGGCAAACAATATGGAATCATGTGCAGACCACCCCACACACAGGGCAAACAATATGGAATCATGTGCAGACCACCCCACACACAGGGCAAACAATATGGAATCATGTGCAGACCACCCCACACACAGGGCAAACAATATGGAATCATGTGCAGACCACCCCACACACAGGGCAAACAATATGGAATCATGTGCAGACCACCCCACACACAGGGCAAACAATATGGAATCATGTGCAGACCACCCCACACACAGGGCAAACAATATGGAATCATGTGCAGACCACCCCACACACAGGGCAAACAATATGGAATCATGTGCAGACCACCCCACACACAGGGCAAACAATATGGAATCATGTGCAGACCACCCCACACACAGGGCAAACAATATGGAATCATGTGCAGACCACCCCACACACAGGGCAAACAATATGGAATCATGTGCAGACCACCCCACACACAGGGCAAACAATATGGAATCATGTGCAGACCACCCCACACACAGGGCAAACAATATGGAATCATGTGCAGACCACCCCACACACAGGGCAAACAATATGGAATCATGTGCAGACCACCCCACACACAGGGCAAACAATATGGAATCATGTGCAGACCACCCCACACACAGGGCAAACAATATGGAATCATGTGCAGACCACCCCACACACAGGGCAAACAATATGGAATCATGTGCAGACCACCCCACACACAGGGCAAACAATATGGAATCATGTGCAGACCACCCCACACACAGGGCAAACAATATGGAATCATGTGCAGACCACCCCACACACAGGGCAAACAATATGGAATCATGTGCAGACCACCCCACACACAGGGCAAACAATATGGAATCATGTGCAGACCACCCCACACACAGGGCAAACAATATGGAATCATGTGCAGACCACCCCACACACAGGGCAAACAATATGGAATCATGTGCAGACCACCCCACACACAGGGCAAACAATATGGAATCATGTGCAGACCACCCCACACACAGGGCAAACAATATGGAATCATGTGCAGACCACCCCACACACAGGGCAAACAATATGGAATCATGTGCAGACCACCCCACACACAGGGCAAACAATATGGAATCATGTGCAGACCACCCCACACACAGGGCAAACAATATGGAATCATGTGCAGACCACCCCACACACAGGGCAAACAATATGGAATCATGTGCAGACCACCCCACACACAGGGCAAACAATATGGAATCATGTGCAGACCACCCCACACACAGGGCAAACAATATGGAATCATGTGCAGACCACCCCACACACAGGGCAAACAATATGGAATCATGTGCAGACCACCCCACACACAGGGCAAACAATATGGAATCATGTGCAGACCACCCCACACACAGGGCAAACAATATGGAATCATGTGCAGACCACCCCACACACAGGGCAAACAATATGGAATCATGTGCAGACCACCCCACACACAGGGCAAACAATATGGAATCATGTGCAGACCACCCCACACACAGGGCAAACAATATGGAATCATGTGCAGACCACCCCACACACAGGGCAAACAATATGGAATCATGTGCAGACCACCCCACACACAGGGCAAACAATATGGAATCATGTGCAGACCACCCCACACACAGGGCAAACAATATGGAATCATGTGCAGACCACCCCACACACAGGGCAAACAATATGGAATCATGTGCAGACCACCCCACACACAGGGCAAACAATATGGAATCATGTGCAGACCACCCCACACACAGGGCAAACAATATGGAATCATGTGCAGACCACCCCACACACAGGGCAAACAATATGGAATCATGTGCAGACCACCCCACACACAGGGCAAACAATATGGAATCATGTGCAGACCACCCCACACACAGGGCAAACAATATGGAATCATGTGCAGACCACCCCACACACAGGGCAAACAGTATGGAATCATGTGCAGACCACCCCACACACAGGGCAAACAATATGGAATCATGTGCAGACTACCCCCACACACAGGGCAAACAATATGGAATCATGTGCAGACCACCCCACACACAGGGCAAACAATATGGAATCATGTGCAGACAACCCAAAACACAGGGCAAACAATATGGAATCATGTGCAGACCACCCCACACACAGGGCAAACAATATGGAATCATGTGCAGACCACCCCACACACAGGGCAAACAATATGGAATCATGTGCAGACCACCCCACACACAGGGCAAACAATATGGAATCATGTGCAGACCACCCCACACACAGGGCAAACAATATGGAATCATGTGCAGACCACCCCACACACAGGGCAAACAATATGGAATCATGTGCAGACCACCCCACACACAGGGCAAACAATATGGAATCATGTGCAGACCACCCCACACACAGGGCAAACAATATGGAATCATGTGCAGACCACCCCACACACAGGGCAAACAATATGGAATCATGTGCAGACCACCCCACACACAGGGCAAACAATATGGAATCATGTGCAGACCACCCCACACACAGGGCAAACAATATGGAATCATGTGCAGACCACCCCACACACAGGGCAAACAATATGGAATCATGTGCAGACCACCCCACACACAGGGCAAACAATATGGAATCATGTGCAGACCACCCCACACACAGGGCAAACAATATGGAATCATGTGCAGACCACCCCACACACAGGGCAAACAATATGGAATCATGTGCAGACCACCCCACACACAGGGCAAACAATATGGAATCATGTGCAGACTACCCCACACACAGGGCAAACAATATGGAATCATGTGCAGACCACCCCACACACAGGGCAAACAATATGGAATCATGTGCAGACCACCCCACACACAGGGCAAACAATATGGAATCATGTGCAGACCACCCCACACACAGGGCAAACAATATGGAATCATGTGCAGACCACCCCACACACAGGGCAAACAATATGGAATCATGTGCAGACCACCCCACACACAGGGCAAACAATATGGAATCATGTGCAGACCACCCCACACACAGGGCAAACAATATGGAATCATGTGCAGACCACCCCACACACAGGGCAAACAATATGGAATCATGTGCAGACCACCCCACACACAGGGCAAACAATATGGAATCATGTGCAGACCACCCCACACACAGGGCAAACAATATGGAATCATGTGCAGACCACCCCACACACAGGGCAAACAATATGGAATCATGTGCAGACCACCCCACACACAGGGCAAACAATATGGAATCATGTGCAGACCACCCCACACACAGGGCAAACAATATGGAATCATGTGCAGACCACCCCACACACAGGGCAAACAATATGGAATCATGTGCAGACCACCCCACACACAGGGCAAACAATATGGAATCATGTGCAGACCACCCCACACACAGGGCAAACAATATGGAATCATGTGCAGACCACCCCACACACAGGGCAAACAATATGGAATCATGTGCAGACCACCCCACACACAGGGCAAACAATATGGAATCATGTGCAGACCACCCCACACACAGGGCAAACAATATGGAATCATGTGCAGACCACCCCACACACAGGGCAAACAATATGGAATCATGTGCAGACCACCCCACACACAGGGCAAACAATATGGAATCATGTGCAGACCACCCCACACACAGGGCAAACAATATGGAATCATGTGCAGACCACCCCACACACAGGGCAAACAATATGGAATCATGTGCAGACCACCCCACACACAGGGCAAACAATATGGAATCATGTGCAGACCACCCCACACACAGGGCAAACAATATGGAATCATGTGCAGACCACCCCACACACAGGGCAAACAATATGGAATCATGTGCAGACCACCCCACACACAGGGCAAACAATATGGAATCATGTGCAGACCACCCCACACACAGGGCAAACAATATGGAATCATGTGCAGACCACCCCACACACAGGGCAAACAATATGGAATCATGTGCAGACCACCCCACACACAGGGCAAACAATATGGAATCATGTGCAGACCACCCCACACACAGGGCAAACAATATGGAATCATGTGCAGACCACCCCACACACAGGGCAAACAATATGGAATCATGTGCAGACCACCCCACACACAGGGCAAACAATATGGAATCATGTGCAGACCACCCCACACACAGGGCAAACAATATGGAATCATGTGCAGACCACCCCACACACAGGGCAAACAATATGGAATCATGTGCAGACCACCCCACACACAGGGCAAACAATATGGAATCATGTGCAGACCACCCCACACACAGGGCAAACAATATGGAATCATGTGCAGACCACCCCACACACAGGGCAAACAATATGGAATCATGTGCAGACCACCCCACACACAGGGCAAACAATATGGAATCATGTGCAGACCACCCCACACACAGGGCAAACAATATGGAATCATGTGCAGACCACCCCACACACAGGGCAAACAATATGGAATCATGTGCAGACCACCCCACACACAGGGCAAACAATATGGAATCATGTGCAGGCAACCCCCCACACACAGGGCAAACAATATGGAATCATGTGCAGACCACCCCACACACAGGGCAAACAATATGGAATCATGTGCAGACCACCCCACACACAGGGCAAACAATATGGAATCATGTGCAGACCACCCCACACACAGGGCAAACAATATGGAATCATGTGCAGACCACCCCACACACAGGGCAAACAATATGGAATCATGTGCAGACCACCCCACACACAGGGCAAACAATATGGAATCATGTGCAGACCACCCCACACACAGGGCAAACAATATGGAATCATGTGCAGACCACCCCACACACAGGGCAAACAATATGGAATCATGTGCAGACCACCCCACACACAGGGCAAACAATATGGAATCATGTGCAGACCACCCCACACACAGGGCAAACAATATGGAATCATGTGCAGACCACCCCACACACAGGGCAAACAATATGGAATCATGTGCAGACCACCCCACACACAGGGCAAACAATATGGAATCATGTGCAGACCACCCCACACACAGGGCAAACAATATGGAATCATGTGCAGACCACCCCACACACAGGGCAAACAATATGGAATCATGTGCAGACCACCCCACACACAGGGCAAACAATATGGAATCATGTGCAGACCACCCCACACACAGGGCAAACAATATGGAATCATGTGCAGACCACCCCACACACAGGGCAAACAATATGGAATCATGTGCAGACCACCCCACACACAGGGCAAACAATATGGAATCATGTGCAGACCACCCCACACACAGGGCAAACAATATGGAATCATGTGCAGACCACCCCACACACAGGGCAAACAATATGGAATCATGTGCAGACCACCCCACACACAGGGCAAACAATATGGAATCATGTGCAGACCACCCCACACACAGGGCAAACAATATGGAATCATGTGCAGACCACCCCACACACAGGGCAAACAATATGGAATCATGTGCAGACCACCCCACACACAGGGCAAACAATATGGAATCATGTGCAGACCACCCCACACACAGGGCAAACAATATGGAATCATGTGCAGACCACCCCACACACAGGGCAAACAATATGGAATCATGTGCAGACCACCCCACACACAGGGCAAACAATATGGAATCATGTGCAGACCACCCCACACACAGGGCAAACAATATGGAATCATGTGCAGACCACCCCACACACAGGGCAAACAATATGGAATCATGTGCAGACCACCCCACACACAGGGCAAACAATATGGAATCATGTGCAGACCACCCCACACACAGGGCAAACAATATGGAATCATGTGCAGACCACCCCACACACAGGGCAAACAATATGGAATCATGTGCAGACCACCCCACACACAGGGCAAACAATATGGAATCATGTGCAGACCACCCCACACACAGGGCAAACAATATGGAATCATGTGCAGACCACCCCACACACAGGGCAAACAATATGGAATCATGTGCAGACCACCCCACACACAGGGCAAACAATATGGAATCATGTGCAGACCACCCCACACACAGGGCAAACAATATGGAATCATGTGCAGACCACCCCACACACAGGGCAAACAATATGGAATCATGTGCAGACCACCCCACACACAGGGCAAACAATATGGAATCATGTGCAGACCACCCCACACACAGGGCAAACAATATGGAATCATGTGCAGACCACCCCACACACAGGGCAAACAATATGGAATCATGTGCAGACCACCCCACACACAGGGCAAACAATATGGAATCATGTGCAGACCACCCCACACACAGGGCAAACAATATGGAATCATGTGCAGACCACCCCACACACAGGGCAAACAATATGGAATCATGTGCAGACCACCCCACACACAGGGCAAACAATATGGAATCATGTGCAGACCACCCCACACACAGGGCAAACAATATGGAATCATGTGCAGACCACCCCACACACAGGGCAAACAATATGGAATCATGTGCAGACCACCCCACACACAGGGCAAACAATATGGAATCATGTGCAGACCACCCCACACACAGGGCAAACAATATGGAATCATGTGCAGACCACCCCACACACAGGGCAAACAATATGGAATCATGTGCAGACCACCCCACACACAGGGCAAACAATATGGAATCATGTGCAGACCACCCCACACACAGGGCAAACAATATGGAATCATGTGCAGACCACCCCACACACAGGGCAAACAATATGGAATCATGTGCAGACCACCCCACACACAGGGCAAACAATATGGAATCATGTGCAGACCACCCCACACACAGGGCAAACAATATGGAATCATGTGCAGACCACCCCACACACAGGGCAAACAATATGGAATCATGTGCAGACCACCCCACACACAGGGCAAACAATATGGAATCATGTGCAGACCACCCCACACACAGGGCAAACAATATGGAATCATGTGCAGACCACCCCACACACAGGGCAAACAATATGGAATCATGTGCAGACCACCCCACACACAGGGCAAACAATATGGAATCATGTGCAGACCACCCCACACACAGGGCAAACAATATGGAATCATGTGCAGACCACCCCACACACAGGGCAAACAATATGGAATCATGTGCAGACCACCCCACACACAGGGCAAACAATATGGAATCATGTGCAGACCACCCCACACACAGGGCAAACAATATGGAATCATGTGCAGACCACCCCACACACAGGGCAAACAATATGGAATCATGTGCAGACCACCCCACACACAGGGCAAACAATATGGAATCATGTGCAGACCACCCCACACACAGGGCAAACAATATGGAATCATGTGCAGACCACCCCACACACAGGGCAAACAATATGGAATCATGTGCAGACCACCCCACACACAGGGCAAACAATATGGAATCATGTGCAGACCACCCCACACACAGGGCAAACAATATGGAATCATGTGCAGACCACCCCACACACAGGGCAAACAATATGGAATCATGTGCAGACCACCCCACACACAGGGCAAACAATATGGAATCATGTGCAGACCACCCCACACACAGGGCAAACAATATGGAATCATGTGCAGACCACCCCACACACAGGGCAAACAATATGGAATCATGTGCAGACCACCCCACACACAGGGCAAACAATATGGAATCATGTGCAGACCACCCCACACACAGGGCAAACAATATGGAATCATGTGCAGACCACCCCACACACAGGGCAAACAATATGGAATCATGTGCAGACCACCCCACACACAGGGCAAACAATATGGAATCATGTGCAGACCACCCCACACACAGGGCAAACAATATGGAATCATGTGCAGACCACCCCACACACAGGGCAAACAATATGGAATCATGTGCAGACCACCCCACACACAGGGCAAACAATATGGAATCATGTGCAGACCACCCCACACACAGGGCAAACAATATGGAATCATGTGCAGACCACCCCACACACAGGGCAAACAATATGGAATCATGTGCAGACCACCCCACACACAGGGCAAACAATATGGAATCATGTGCAGACCACCCCACACACAGGGCAAACAATATGGAATCATGTGCAGACCACCCCACACACAGGGCAAACAATATGGAATCATGTGCAGACCACCCCACACACAGGGCAAACAATATGGAATCATGTGCAGACCACCCCACACACAGGGCAAACAATATGGAATCATGTGCAGACCACCCCACACACAGGGCAAACAATATGGAATCATGTGCAGACCACCCCACACACAGGGCAAACAATATGGAATCATGTGCAGACCACCCCACACACAGGGCAAACAATATGGAATCATGTGCAGACCACCCCACACACAGGGCAAACAATATGGAATCATGTGCAGACCACCCCACACACAGGGCAAACAATATGGAATCATGTGCAGACCACCCCACACACAGGGCAAACAATATGGAATCATGTGCAGACCACCCCACACACAGGGCAAACAATATGGAATCATGTGCAGACCACCCCACACACAGGGCAAACAATATGGAATCATGTGCAGACCACCCCACACACAGGGCAAACAATATGGAATCATGTGCAGACTACCCCACACACAGGGCAAACAATATGGAATCATGTGCAGACCACCCCACACACAGGGCAAACAATATGGAATCATGTGCAGACCACCCCACACACAGGGCAAACAATATGGAATCATGTGCAGACCACCCCACACACAGGGCAAACAATATGGAATCATGTGCAGACCACCCCACACACAGGGCAAACAATATGGAATCATGTGCAGACCACCCCACACACAGGGCAAACAATATGGAATCATGTGCAGACCACCCCACACACAGGGCAAACAATATGGAATCATGTGCAGACCACCCCACACACAGGGCAAACAATATGGAATCATGTGCAGACCACCCCACACACAGGGCAAACAATATGGAATCATGTGCAGACCACCCCACACACAGGGCAAACAATATGGAATCATGTGCAGACCACCCCACACACAGGGCAAACAATATGGAATCATGTGCAGACCACCCCACACACAGGGCAAACAATATGGAATCATGTGCAGACCACCCCACACACAGGGCAAACAATATGGAATCATGTGCAGACCACCCCACACACAGGGCAAACAATATGGAATCATGTGCAGACTACCCCACACACAGGGCAAACAATATGGAATCATGTGCAGACCACCCCACACACAGGGCAAACAATATGGAATCATGTGCAGACCACCCCACACACAGGGCAAACAATATGGAATCATGTGCAGACCACCCCACACACAGGGCAAACAATATGGAATCATGTGCAGACCACCCCACACACAGGGCAAACAATATGGAATCATGTGCAGACCACCCCACACACAGGGCAAACAATATGGAATCATGTGCAGACCACCCCACACACAGGGCAAACAATATGGAATCATGTGCAGACCACCCCACACACAGGGCAAACAATATGGAATCATGTGCAGACCACCCCACACACAGGGCAAACAATATGGAATCATGTGCAGACCACCCCACACACAGGGCAAACAATATGGAATCATGTGCAGACCACCCCACACACAGGGCAAACAATATGGAATCATGTGCAGACCACCCCACACACAGGGCAAACAATATGGAATCATGTGCAGACCACCCCACACACAGGGCAAACAATATGGAATCATGTGCAGACCACCCCACACACAGGGCAAACAATATGGAATCATGTGCAGACCACCCCACACACAGGGCAAACAATATGGAATCATGTGCAGACCACCCCACACACAGGGCAAACAATATGGAATCATGTGCAGACCACCCCACACACAGGGCAAACAATATGGAATCATGTGCAGACCACCCCACACACAGGGCAAACAATATGGAATCATGTGCAGACCACCCCACACACAGGGCAAACAATATGGAATCATGTGCAGACCACCCCACACACAGGGCAAACAATATGGAATCATGTGCAGACCACCCCACACACAGGGCAAACAATATGGAATCATGTGCAGACCACCCCACACACAGGGCAAACAATATGGAATCATGTGCAGACCACCCCACACACAGGGCAAACAATATGGAATCATGTGCAGACCACCCCACACACAGGGCAAACAATATGGAATCATGTGCAGACCACCCCACACACAGGGCAAACAATATGGAATCATGTGCAGACCACCCCACACACAGGGCAAACAATATGGAATCATGTGCAGACCACCCCACACACAGGGCAAACAATATGGAATCATGTGCAGACCACCCCACACACAGGGCAAACAATATGGAATCATGTGCAGACCACCCCACACACAGGGCAAACAATATGGAATCATGTGCAGACCACCCCACACACAGGGCAAACAATATGGAATCATGTGCAGACCACCCCACACACAGGGCAAACAATATGGAATCATGTGCAGACCACCCCACACACAGGGCAAACAATATGGAATCATGTGCAGACCACCCCACACACAGGGCAAACAATATGGAATCATGTGCAGACCACCCCACACACAGGGCAAACAATATGGAATCATGTGCAGACCACCCCACACACAGGGCAAACAATATGGAATCATGTGCAGACCACCCCACACACAGGGCAAACAATATGGAATCATGTGCAGACCACCCCACACACAGGGCAAACAATATGGAATCATGTGCAGACCACCCCACACACAGGGCAAACAATATGGAATCATGTGCAGACCACCCCACACACAGGGCAAACAATATGGAATCATGTGCAGACCACCCCACACACAGGGCAAACAATATGGAATCATGTGCAGACCACCCCACACACAGGGCAAACAATATGGAATCATGTGCAGACCACCCCACACACAGGGCAAACAATATGGAATCATGTGCAGACCACCCCACACACAGGGCAAACAATATGGAATCATGTGCAGACCACCCCACACACAGGGCAAACAATATGGAATCATGTGCAGACCACCCCACACACAGGGCAAACAATATGGAATCATGTGCAGACCACCCCACACACAGGGCAAACAATATGGAATCATGTGCAGACCACCCCACACACAGGGCAAACAATATGGAATCATGTGCAGACCACCCCACACACAGGGCAAACAATATGGAATCATGTGCAGACCACCCCACACACAGGGCAAACAATATGGAATCATGTGCAGACCACCCCACACACAGGGCAAACAATATGGAATCATGTGCAGACCACCCCACACACAGGGCAAACAATATGGAATCATGTGCAGACCACCCCACACACAGGGCAAACAATATGGAATCATGTGCAGACCACCCCACACACAGGGCAAACAATATGGAATCATGTGCAGACCACCCCACACACAGGGCAAACAATATGGAATCATGTGCAGACCACCCCACACACAGGGCAAACAATATGGAATCATGTGCAGACCACCCCACACACAGGGCAAACAATATGGAATCATGTGCAGACCACCCCACACACAGGGCAAACAATATGGAATCATGTGCAGACCACCCCACACACAGGGCAAACAATATGGAATCATGTGCAGACCACCCCACACACAGGGCAAACAATATGGAATCATGTGCAGACCACCCCACACACAGGGCAAACAATATGGAATCATGTGCAGACCACCCCACACACAGGGCAAACAATATGGAATCATGTGCAGACCACCCCACACACAGGGCAAACAATATGGAATCATGTGCAGACCACCCCACACACAGGGCAAACAATATGGAATCATGTGCAGACCACCCCACACACAGGGCAAACAATATGGAATCATGTGCAGACCACCCCACACACAGGGCAAACAATATGGAATCATGTGCAGACCACCCCACACACAGGGCAAACAATATGGAATCATGTGCAGACCACCCCACACACAGGGCAAACAATATGGAATCATGTGCAGACCACCCCACACACAGGGCAAACAATATGGAATCATGTGCAGACCACCCCACACACAGGGCAAACAATATGGAATCATGTGCAGACCACCCCACACACAGGGCAAACAATATGGAATCATGTGCAGACCACCCCACACACAGGGCAAACAATATGGAATCATGTGCAGACCACCCCACACACAGGGCAAACAATATGGAATCATGTGCAGACCACCCCACACACAGGGCAAACAATATGGAATCATGTGCAGACCACCCCACACACAGGGCAAACAATATGGAATCATGTGCAGACCACCCCACACACAGGGCAAACAATATGGAATCATGTGCAGACCACCCCACACACAGGGCAAACAATATGGAATCATGTGCAGACCACCCCACACACAGGGCAAACAATATGGAATCATGTGCAGACCACCCCACACACAGGGCAAACAATATGGAATCATGTGCAGACCACCCCACACACAGGGCAAACAATATGGAATCATGTGCAGACCACCCCACACACAGGGCAAACAATATGGAATCATGTGCAGACCACCCCACACACAGGGCAAACAATATGGAATCATGTGCAGACCACCCCACACACAGGGCAAACAATATGGAATCATGTGCAGACCACCCCACACACAGGGCAAACAATATGGAATCATGTGCAGACCACCCCACACACAGGGCAAACAATATGGAATCATGTGCAGACCACCCCACACACAGGGCAAACAATATGGAATCATGTGCAGACCACCCCACACACAGGGCAAACAATATGGAATCATGTGCAGACCACCCCACACACAGGGCAAACAATATGGAATCATGTGCAGACCACCCCACACACAGGGCAAACAATATGGAATCATGTGCAGACCACCCCACACACAGGGCAAACAATATGGAATCATGTGCAGACCACCCCACACACAGGGCAAACAATATGGAATCATGTGCAGACCACCCCACACACAGGGCAAACAATATGGAATCATGTGCAGACCACCCCACACACAGGGCAAACAATATGGAATCATGTGCAGACCACCCCACACACAGGGCAAACAATATGGAATCATGTGCAGACCACCCCACACACAGGGCAAACAATATGGAATCATGTGCAGACCACCCCACACACAGGGCAAACAATATGGAATCATGTGCAGACCACCCCACACACAGGGCAAACAATATGGAATCATGTGCAGACCACCCCACACACAGGGCAAACAATATGGAATCATGTGCAGACCACCCCACACACAGGGCAAACAATATGGAATCATGTGCAGACCACCCCACACACAGGGCAAACAATATGGAATCATGTGCAGACCACCCCACACACAGGGCAAACAATATGGAATCATGTGCAGACCACCCCACACACAGGGCAAACAATATGGAATCATGTGCAGACCACCCCACACACAGGGCAAACAATATGGAATCATGTGCAGACCACCCCACACACAGGGCAAACAATATGGAATCATGTGCAGACCACCCCACACACAGGGCAAACAATATGGAATCATGTGCAGACCACCCCACACACAGGGCAAACAATATGGAATCATGTGCAGACCACCCCACACACAGGGCAAACAATATGGAATCATGTGCAGACCACCCCACACACAGGGCAAACAATATGGAATCATGTGCAGACCACCCCACACACAGGGCAAACAATATGGAATCATGTGCAGACCACCCCACACACAGGGCAAACAATATGGAATCATGTGCAGACCACCCCACACACAGGGCAAACAATATGGAATCATGTGCAGACCACCCCACACACAGGGCAAACAATATGGAATCATGTGCAGACCACCCCACACACAGGGCAAACAATATGGAATCATGTGCAGACCACCCCACACACAGGGCAAACAATATGGAATCATGTGCAGACCACCCCACACACAGGGCAAACAATATGGAATCATGTGCAGACCACCCCACACACAGGGCAAACAATATGGAATCATGTGCAGACCACCCCACACACAGGGCAAACAATATGGAATCATGTGCAGACCACCCCACACACAGGGCAAACAATATGGAATCATGTGCAGACCACCCCACACACAGGGCAAACAATATGGAATCATGTGCAGACCACCCCACACACAGGGCAAACAATATGGAATCATGTGCAGACCACCCCACACACAGGGCAAACAATATGGAATCATGTGCAGACCACCCCACACACAGGGCAAACAATATGGAATCATGTGCAGACCACCCCACACACAGGGCAAACAATATGGAATCATGTGCAGACCACCCCACACACAGGGCAAACAATATGGAATCATGTGCAGACCACCCCACACACAGGGCAAACAATATGGAATCATGTGCAGACCACCCCACACACAGGGCAAACAATATGGAATCATGTGCAGACCACCCCACACACAGGGCAAACAATATGGAATCATGTGCAGACCACCCCACACACAGGGCAAACAATATGGAATCATGTGCAGACCACCCCACACACAGGGCAAACAATATGGAATCATGTGCAGACCACCCCACACACAGGGCAAACAATATGGAATCATGTGCAGACCACCCCACACACAGGGCAAACAATATGGAATCATGTGCAGACCACCCCACACACAGGGCAAACAATATGGAATCATGTGCAGACCACCCCACACACAGGGCAAACAATATGGAATCATGTGCAGACCACCCCACACACAGGGCAAACAATATGGAATCATGTGCAGACCACCCCACACACAGGGCAAACAATATGGAATCATGTGCAGACCACCCCACACACAGGGCAAACAATATGGAATCATGTGCAGACCACCCCACACACAGGGCAAACAATATGGAATCATGTGCAGACCACCCCACACACAGGGCAAACAATATGGAATCATGTGCAGACCACCCCACACACAGGGCAAACAATATGGAATCATGTGCAGACCACCCCACACACAGGGCAAACAATATGGAATCATGTGCAGACCACCCCACACACAGGGCAAACAATATGGAATCATGTGCAGACCACCCCACACACAGGGCAAACAATATGGAATCATGTGCAGACCACCCCACACACAGGGCAAACAATATGGAATCATGTGCAGACCACCCCACACACAGGGCAAACAATATGGAATCATGTGCAGACCACCCCACACACAGGGCAAACAATATGGAATCATGTGCAGACCACCCCACACACAGGGCAAACAATATGGAATCATGTGCAGACCACCCCACACACAGGGCAAACAATATGGAATCATGTGCAGACCACCCCACACACAGGGCAAACAATATGGAATCATGTGCAGACCACCCCACACACAGGGCAAACAATATGGAATCATGTGCAGACCACCCCACACACAGGGCAAACAATATGGAATCATGTGCAGACCACCCCACACACAGGGCAAACAATATGGAATCATGTGCAGACCACCCCACACACAGGGCAAACAATATGGAATCATGTGCAGACCACCCCACACACAGGGCAAACAATATGGAATCATGTGCAGACCACCCCACACACAGGGCAAACAATATGGAATCATGTGCAGACCACCCCACACACAGGGCAAACAATATGGAATCATGTGCAGACCACCCCACACACAGGGCAAACAATATGGAATCATGTGCAGACCACCCCACACACAGGGCAAACAATATGGAATCATGTGCAGACCACCCCACACACAGGGCAAACAATATGGAATCATGTGCAGACCACCCCACACACAGGGCAAACAATATGGAATCATGTGCAGACCACCCCACACACAGGGCAAACAATATGGAATCATGTGCAGACCACCCCACACACAGGGCAAACAATATGGAATCATGTGCAGACCACCCCACACACAGGGCAAACAATATGGAATCATGTGCAGACCACCCCACACACAGGGCAAACAATATGGAATCATGTGCAGACCACCCCACACACAGGGCAAACAATATGGAATCATGTGCAGACCACCCCACACACAGGGCAAACAATATGGAATCATGTGCAGACCACCCCACACACAGGGCAAACAATATGGAATCATGTGCAGACCACCCCACACACAGGGCAAACAATATGGAATCATGTGCAGACCACCCCACACACAGGGCAAACAATATGGAATCATGTGCAGACCACCCCACACACAGGGCAAACAATATGGAATCATGTGCAGACCACCCCACACACAGGGCAAACAATATGGAATCATGTGCAGACCACCCCACACACAGGGCAAACAATATGGAATCATGTGCAGACCACCCCACACACAGGGCAAACAATATGGAATCATGTGCAGACCACCCCACACACAGGGCAAACAATATGGAATCATGTGCAGACCACCCCACACACAGGGCAAACAATATGGAATCATGTGCAGACCACCCCACACACAGGGCAAACAATATGGAATCATGTGCAGACCACCCCACACACAGGGCAAACAATATGGAATCATGTGCAGACCACCCCACACACAGGGCAAACAATATGGAATCATGTGCAGACCACCCCACACACAGGGCAAACAATATGGAATCATGTGCAGACCACCCCACACACAGGGCAAACAATATGGAATCATGTGCAGACCACCCCACACACAGGGCAAACAATATGGAATCATGTGCAGACCACCCCACACACAGGGCAAACAATATGGAATCATGTGCAGACCACCCCACACACAGGGCAAACAATATGGAATCATGTGCAGACCACCCCACACACAGGGCAAACAATATGGAATCATGTGCAGACCACCCCACACACAGGGCAAACAATATGGAATCATGTGCAGACCACCCCACACACAGGGCAAACAATATGGAATCATGTGCAGACCACCCCACACACAGGGCAAACAATATGGAATCATGTGCAGACCACCCCACACACAGGGCAAACAATATGGAATCATGTGCAGACCACCCCACACACAGGGCAAACAATATGGAATCATGTGCAGACCACCCCACACACAGGGCAAACAATATGGAATCATGTGCAGACCACCCCACACACAGGGCAAACAATATGGAATCATGTGCAGACCACCCCACACACAGGGCAAACAATATGGAATCATGTGCAGACCACCCCACACACAGGGCAAACAATATGGAATCATGTGCAGACCACCCCACACACAGGGCAAACAATATGGAATCATGTGCAGACCACCCCACACACAGGGCAAACAATATGGAATCATGTGCAGACCACCCCACACACAGGGCAAACAATATGGAATCATGTGCAGACCACCCCACACACAGGGCAAACAATATGGAATCATGTGCAGACCACCCCACACACAGGGCAAACAATATGGAATCATGTGCAGACCACCCCACACACAGGGCAAACAATATGGAATCATGTGCAGACCACCCCACACACAGGGCAAACAATATGGAATCATGTGCAGACCACCCCACACACAGGGCAAACAATATGGAATCATGTGCAGACCACCCCACACACAGGGCAAACAATATGGAATCATGTGCAGACCACCCCACACACAGGGCAAACAATATGGAATCATGTGCAGACCACCCCACACACAGGGCAAACAATATGGAATCATGTGCAGACCACCCCACACACAGGGCAAACAATATGGAATCATGTGCAGACCACCCCACACACAGGGCAAACAATATGGAATCATGTGCAGACCACCCCACACACAGGGCAAACAATATGGAATCATGTGCAGACCACCCCACACACAGGGCAAACAATATGGAATCATGTGCAGACCACCCCACACACAGGGCAAACAATATGGAATCATGTGCAGACCACCCCACACACAGGGCAAACAATATGGAATCATGTGCAGACCACCCCACACACAGGGCAAACAATATGGAATCATGTGCAGACCACCCCACACACAGGGCAAACAATATGGAATCATGTGCAGACCACCCCACACACAGGGCAAACAATATGGAATCATGTGCAGACCACCCCACACACAGGGCAAACAATATGGAATCATGTGCAGACCACCCCACACACAGGGCAAACAATATGGAATCATGTGCAGACCACCCCACACACAGGGCAAACAATATGGAATCATGTGCAGACCACCCCACACACAGGGCAAACAATATGGAATCATGTGCAGACCACCCCACACACAGGGCAAACAATATGGAATCATGTGCAGACCACCCCACACACAGGGCAAACAATATGGAATCATGTGCAGACCACCCCACACACAGGGCAAACAATATGGAATCATGTGCAGACCACCCCACACACAGGGCAAACAATATGGAATCATGTGCAGACCACCCCACACACAGGGCAAACAATATGGAATCATGTGCAGACCACCCCACACACAGGGCAAACAATATGGAATCATGTGCAGACCACCCCACACACAGGGCAAACAATATGGAATCATGTGCAGACCACCCCACACACAGGGCAAACAATATGGAATCATGTGCAGACCACCCCACACACAGGGCAAACAATATGGAATCATGTGCAGACCACCCCACACACAGGGCAAACAATATGGAATCATGTGCAGACCACCCCACACACAGGGCAAACAATATGGAATCATGTGCAGACCACCCCACACACAGGGCAAACAATATGGAATCATGTGCAGACCACCCCACACACAGGGCAAACAATATGGAATCATGTGCAGACCACCCCACACACAGGGCAAACAATATGGAATCATGTGCAGACCACCCCACACACAGGGCAAACAATATGGAATCATGTGCAGACCACCCCACACACAGGGCAAACAATATGGAATCATGTGCAGACCACCCCACACACAGGGCAAACAATATGGAATCATGTGCAGACCACCCCACACACAGGGCAAACAATATGGAATCATGTGCAGACCACCCCACACACAGGGCAAACAATATGGAATCATGTGCAGACCACCCCACACACAGGGCAAACAATATGGAATCATGTGCAGACCACCCCACACACAGGGCAAACAATATGGAATCATGTGCAGACCACCCCACACACAGGGCAAACAATATGGAATCATGTGCAGACCACCCCACACACAGGGCAAACAATATGGAATCATGTGCAGACCACCCCACACACAGGGCAAACAATATGGAATCATGTGCAGACCACCCCACACACAGGGCAAACAATATGGAATCATGTGCAGACCACCCCACACACAGGGCAAACAATATGGAATCATGTGCAGACCACCCCACACACAGGGCAAACAATATGGAATCATGTGCAGACCACCCCACACACAGGGCAAACAATATGGAATCATGTGCAGACCACCCCACACACAGGGCAAACAATATGGAATCATGTGCAGACCACCCCACACACAGGGCAAACAATATGGAATCATGTGCAGACCACCCCACACACAGGGCAAACAATATGGAATCATGTGCAGACCACCCCACACACAGGGCAAACAATATGGAATCATGTGCAGACCACCCCACACACAGGGCAAACAATATGGAATCATGTGCAGACCACCCCACACACAGGGCAAACAATATGGAATCATGTGCAGACCACCCCACACACAGGGCAAACAATATGGAATCATGTGCAGACCACCCCACACACAGGGCAAACAATATGGAATCATGTGCAGACCACCCCACACACAGGGCAAACAATATGGAATCATGTGCAGACCACCCCACACACAGGGCAAACAATATGGAATCATGTGCAGACCACCCCACACACAGGGCAAACAATATGGAATCATGTGCAGACCACCCCACACACAGGGCAAACAATATGGAATCATGTGCAGACCACCCCACACACAGGGCAAACAATATGGAATCATGTGCAGACCACCCCACACACAGGGCAAACAATATGGAATCATGTGCAGACCACCCCACACACAGGGCAAACAATATGGAATCATGTGCAGACCACCCCACACACAGGGCAAACAATATGGAATCATGTGCAGACCACCCCACACACAGGGCAAACAATATGGAATCATGTGCAGACCACCCCACACACAGGGCAAACAATATGGAATCATGTGCAGACCACCCCACACACAGGGCAAACAATATGGAATCATGTGCAGACCACCCCACACACAGGGCAAACAATATGGAATCATGTGCAGACCACCCCACACACAGGGCAAACAATATGGAATCATGTGCAGACCACCCCACACACAGGGCAAACAATATGGAATCATGTGCAGACCACCCCACACACAGGGCAAACAATATGGAATCATGTGCAGACCACCCCACACACAGGGCAAACAATATGGAATCATGTGCAGACCACCCCACACACAGGGCAAACAATATGGAATCATGTGCAGACCACCCCACACACAGGGCAAACAATATGGAATCATGTGCAGACCACCCCACACACAGGGCAAACAATATGGAATCATGTGCAGACCACCCCACACACAGGGCAAACAATATGGAATCATGTGCAGACCACCCCACACACAGGGCAAACAATATGGAATCATGTGCAGACCACCCCACACACAGGGCAAACAATATGGAATCATGTGCAGACCACCCCACACACAGGGCAAACAATATGGAATCATGTGCAGACCACCCCACACACAGGGCAAACAATATGGAATCATGTGCAGACCACCCCACACACAGGGCAAACAATATGGAATCATGTGCAGACCACCCCACACACAGGGCAAACAATATGGAATCATGTGCAGACCACCCCACACACAGGGCAAACAATATGGAATCATGTGCAGACCACCCCACACACAGGGCAAACAATATGGAATCATGTGCAGACCACCCCACACACAGGGCAAACAATATGGAATCATGTGCAGACCACCCCACACACAGGGCAAACAATATGGAATCATGTGCAGACCACCCCACACACAGGGCAAACAATATGGAATCATGTGCAGACCACCCCACACACAGGGCAAACAATATGGAATCATGTGCAGACCACCCCACACACAGGGCAAACAATATGGAATCATGTGCAGACCACCCCACACACAGGGCAAACAATATGGAATCATGTGCAGACCACCCCACACACAGGGCAAACAATATGGAATCATGTGCAGACCACCCCACACACAGGGCAAACAATATGGAATCATGTGCAGACCACCCCACACACAGGGCAAACAATATGGAATCATGTGCAGACCACCCCACACACAGGGCAAACAATATGGAATCATGTGCAGACCACCCCACACACAGGGCAAACAATATGGAATCATGTGCAGACCACCCCACACACAGGGCAAACAATATGGAATCATGTGCAGACCACCCCACACACAGGGCAAACAATATGGAATCATGTGCAGACCACCCCACACACAGGGCAAACAATATGGAATCATGTGCAGACCACCCCACACACAGGGCAAACAATATGGAATCATGTGCAGACCACCCCACACACAGGGCAAACAATATGGAATCATGTGCAGACCACCCCACACACAGGGCAAACAATATGGAATCATGTGCAGACCACCCCACACACAGGGCAAACAATATGGAATCATGTGCAGACCACCCCACACACAGGGCAAACAATATGGAATCATGTGCAGACCACCCCACACACAGGGCAAACAATATGGAATCATGTGCAGACCACCCCACACACAGGGCAAACAATATGGAATCATGTGCAGACCACCCCACACACAGGGCAAACAATATGGAATCATGTGCAGACCACCCCACACACAGGGCAAACAATATGGAATCATGTGCAGACCACCCCACACACAGGGCAAACAATATGGAATCATGTGCAGACCACCCCACACACAGGGCAAACAATATGGAATCATGTGCAGACCACCCCACACACAGGGCAAACAATATGGAATCATGTGCAGACCACCCCACACACAGGGCAAACAATATGGAATCATGTGCAGACCACCCCACACACAGGGCAAACAATATGGAATCATGTGCAGACCACCCCACACACAGGGCAAACAATATGGAATCATGTGCAGACCACCCCACACACAGGGCAAACAATATGGAATCATGTGCAGACCACCCCACACACAGGGCAAACAATATGGAATCATGTGCAGACCACCCCACACACAGGGCAAACAATATGGAATCATGTGCAGACCACCCCACACACAGGGCAAACAATATGGAATCATGTGCAGACCACCCCACACACAGGGCAAACAATATGGAATCATGTGCAGACCACCCCACACACAGGGCAAACAATATGGAATCATGTGCAGACCACCCCACACACAGGGCAAACAATATGGAATCATGTGCAGACCACCCCACACACAGGGCAAACAATATGGAATCATGTGCAGACCACCCCACACACAGGGCAAACAATATGGAATCATGTGCAGACCACCCCACACACAGGGCAAACAATATGGAATCATGTGCAGACCACCCCACACACAGGGCAAACAATATGGAATCATGTGCAGACCACCCCACACACAGGGCAAACAATATGGAATCATGTGCAGACCACCCCACACACAGGGCAAACAATATGGAATCATGTGCAGACCACCCCACACACAGGGCAAACAATATGGAATCATGTGCAGACCACCCCACACACAGGGCAAACAATATGGAATCATGTGCAGACCACCCCACACACAGGGCAAACAATATGGAATCATGTGCAGACCACCCCACACACAGGGCAAACAATATGGAATCATGTGCAGACCACCCCACACACAGGGCAAACAATATGGAATCATGTGCAGACCACCCCACACACAGGGCAAACAATATGGAATCATGTGCAGACCACCCCACACACAGGGCAAACAATATGGAATCATGTGCAGACCACCCCACACACAGGGCAAACAATATGGAATCATGTGCAGACCACCCCACACACAGGGCAAACAATATGGAATCATGTGCAGACCACCCCACACACAGGGCAAACAATATGGAATCATGTGCAGACCACCCCACACACAGGGCAAACAATATGGAATCATGTGCAGACCACCCCACACACAGGGCAAACAATATGGAATCATGTGCAGACCACCCCACACACAGGGCAAACAATATGGAATCATGTGCAGACCACCCCACACACAGGGCAAACAATATGGAATCATGTGCAGACCACCCCACACACAGGGCAAACAATATGGAATCATGTGCAGACCACCCCACACACAGGGCAAACAATATGGAATCATGTGCAGACCACCCCACACACAGGGCAAACAATATGGAATCATGTGCAGACCACCCCACACACAGGGCAAACAATATGGAATCATGTGCAGACCACCCCACACACAGGGCAAACAATATGGAATCATGTGCAGACCACCCCACACACAGGGCAAACAATATGGAATCATGTGCAGACCACCCCACACACAGGGCAAACAATATGGAATCATGTGCAGACCACCCCACACACAGGGCAAACAATATGGAATCATGTGCAGACCACCCCACACACAGGGCAAACAATATGGAATCATGTGCAGACCACCCCACACACAGGGCAAACAATATGGAATCATGTGCAGACCACCCCACACACAGGGCAAACAATATGGAATCATGTGCAGACCACCCCACACACAGGGCAAACAATATGGAATCATGTGCAGACCACCCCACACACAGGGCAAACAATATGGAATCATGTGCAGACCACCCCACACACAGGGCAAACAATATGGAATCATGTGCAGACCACCCCACACACAGGGCAAACAATATGGAATCATGTGCAGACCACCCCACACACAGGGCAAACAATATGGAATCATGTGCAGACCACCCCACACACAGGGCAAACAATATGGAATCATGTGCAGACCACCCCACACACAGGGCAAACAATATGGAATCATGTGCAGACCACCCCACACACAGGGCAAACAATATGGAATCATGTGCAGACCACCCCACACACAGGGCAAACAATATGGAATCATGTGCAGACCACCCCACACACAGGGCAAACAATATGGAATCATGTGCAGACCACCCCACACACAGGGCAAACAATATGGAATCATGTGCAGACCACCCCACACACAGGGCAAACAATATGGAATCATGTGCAGACCACCCCACACACAGGGCAAACAATATGGAATCATGTGCAGACCACCCCACACACAGGGCAAACAATATGGAATCATGTGCAGACCACCCCACACACAGGGCAAACAATATGGAATCATGTGCAGACCACCCCACACACAGGGCAAACAATATGGAATCATGTGCAGACCACCCCACACACAGGGCAAACAATATGGAATCATGTGCAGACCACCCCACACACAGGGCAAACAATATGGAATCATGTGCAGACCACCCCACACACAGGGCAAACAATATGGAATCATGTGCAGACCACCCCACACACAGGGCAAACAATATGGAATCATGTGCAGACCACCCCACACACAGGGCAAACAATATGGAATCATGTGCAGACCACCCCACACACAGGGCAAACAATATGGAATCATGTGCAGACCACCCCACACACAGGGCAAACAATATGGAATCATGTGCAGACCACCCCACACACAGGGCAAACAATATGGAATCATGTGCAGACCACCCCACACACAGGGCAAACAATATGGAATCATGTGCAGACCACCCCACACACAGGGCAAACAATATGGAATCATGTGCAGACCACCCCACACACAGGGCAAACAATATGGAATCATGTGCAGACCACCCCACACACAGGGCAAACAATATGGAATCATGTGCAGACCACCCCACACACAGGGCAAACAATATGGAATCATGTGCAGACCACCCCACACACAGGGCAAACAATATGGAATCATGTGCAGACCACCCCACACACAGGGCAAACAATATGGAATCATGTGCAGACCACCCCACACACAGGGCAAACAATATGGAATCATGTGCAGACCACCCCACACACAGGGCAAACAATATGGAATCATGTGCAGACCACCCCACACACAGGGCAAACAATATGGAATCATGTGCAGACCACCCCACACACAGGGCAAACAATATGGAATCATGTGCAGACCACCCCACACACAGGGCAAACAATATGGAATCATGTGCAGACCACCCCACACACAGGGCAAACAATATGGAATCATGTGCAGACCACCCCACACACAGGGCAAACAATATGGAATCATGTGCAGACCACCCCACACACAGGGCAAACAATATGGAATCATGTGCAGACCACCCCACACACAGGGCAAACAATATGGAATCATGTGCAGACCACCCCACACACAGGGCAAACAATATGGAATCATGTGCAGACCACCCCACACACAGGGCAAACAATATGGAATCATGTGCAGACCACCCCACACACAGGGCAAACAATATGGAATCATGTGCAGACCACCCCACACACAGGGCAAACAATATGGAATCATGTGCAGACCACCCCACACACAGGGCAAACAATATGGAATCATGTGCAGACCACCCCACACACAGGGCAAACAATATGGAATCATGTGCAGACCACCCCACACACAGGGCAAACAATATGGAATCATGTGCAGACCACCCCACACACAGGGCAAACAATATGGAATCATGTGCAGACCACCCCACACACAGGGCAAACAATATGGAATCATGTGCAGACCACCCCACACACAGGGCAAACAATATGGAATCATGTGCAGACCACCCCACACACAGGGCAAACAATATGGAATCATGTGCAGACCACCCCACACACAGGGCAAACAATATGGAATCATGTGCAGACCACCCCACACACAGGGCAAACAATATGGAATCATGTGCAGACCACCCCACACACAGGGCAAACAATATGGAATCATGTGCAGACCACCCCACACACAGGGCAAACAATATGGAATCATGTGCAGACCACCCCACACACAGGGCAAACAATATGGAATCATGTGCAGACCACCCCACACACAGGGCAAACAATATGGAATCATGTGCAGACCACCCCACACACAGGGCAAACAATATGGAATCATGTGCAGACCACCCCACACACAGGGCAAACAATATGGAATCATGTGCAGACCACCCCACACACAGGGCAAACAATATGGAATCATGTGCAGACCACCCCACACACAGGGCAAACAATATGGAATCATGTGCAGACCACCCCACACACAGGGCAAACAATATGGAATCATGTGCAGACCACCCCACACACAGGGCAAACAATATGGAATCATGTGCAGACCACCCCACACACAGGGCAAACAATATGGAATCATGTGCAGACCACCCCACACACAGGGCAAACAATATGGAATCATGTGCAGACCACCCCACACACAGGGCAAACAATATGGAATCATGTGCAGACCACCCCACACACAGGGCAAACAATATGGAATCATGTGCAGACCACCCCACACACAGGGCAAACAATATGGAATCATGTGCAGACCACCCCACACACAGGGCAAACAATATGGAATCATGTGCAGACCACCCCACACACAGGGCAAACAATATGGAATCATGTGCAGACCACCCCACACACAGGGCAAACAATATGGAATCATGTGCAGACCACCCCACACACAGGGCAAACAATATGGAATCATGTGCAGACCACCCCACACACAGGGCAAACAATATGGAATCATGTGCAGACCACCCCACACACAGGGCAAACAATATGGAATCATGTGCAGACCACCCCACACACAGGGCAAACAATATGGAATCATGTGCAGACCACCCCACACACAGGGCAAACAATATGGAATCATGTGCAGACCACCCCACACACAGGGCAAACAATATGGAATCATGTGCAGACCACCCCACACACAGGGCAAACAATATGGAATCATGTGCAGACCACCCCACACACAGGGCAAACAATATGGAATCATGTGCAGACCACCCCACACACAGGGCAAACAATATGGAATCATGTGCAGACCACCCCACACACAGGGCAAACAATATGGAATCATGTGCAGACCACCCCACACACAGGGCAAACAATATGGAATCATGTGCAGACCACCCCACACACAGGGCAAACAATATGGAATCATGTGCAGACCACCCCACACACAGGGCAAACAATATGGAATCATGTGCAGACCACCCCACACACAGGGCAAACAATATGGAATCATGTGCAGACCACCCCACACACAGGGCAAACAATATGGAATCATGTGCAGACCACCCCACACACAGGGCAAACAATATGGAATCATGTGCAGACCACCCCACACACAGGGCAAACAATATGGAATCATGTGCAGACCACCCCACACACAGGGCAAACAATATGGAATCATGTGCAGACCACCCCACACACAGGGCAAACAATATGGAATCATGTGCAGACCACCCCACACACAGGGCAAACAATATGGAATCATGTGCAGACCACCCCACACACAGGGCAAACAATATGGAATCATGTGCAGACTACCCCACACACAGGGCAAACAATATGGAATCATGTGCAGACCACCCCACACACAGGGCAAACAATATGGAATCATGTGCAGACCACCCCACACACAGGGCAAACAATATGGAATCATGTGCAGACCACCCCACACACAGGGCAAACAATATGGAATCATGTGCAGACCACCCCACACACAGGGCAAACAATATGGAATCATGTGCAGACCACCCCACACACAGGGCAAACAATATGGAATCATGTGCAGACCACCCCACACACAGGGCAAACAATATGGAATCATGTGCAGACCACCCCACACACAGGGCAAACAATATGGAATCATGTGCAGACCACCCCACACACAGGGCAAACAATATGGAATCATGTGCAGACCACCCCACACACAGGGCAAACAATATGGAATCATGTGCAGACCACCCCACACACAGGGCAAACAATATGGAATCATGTGCAGACCACCCCACACACAGGGCAAACAATATGGAATCATGTGCAGACCACCCCACACACAGGGCAAACAATATGGAATCATGTGCAGACCACCCCACACACAGGGCAAACAATATGGAATCATGTGCAGACCACCCCACACACAGGGCAAACAATATGGAATCATGTGCAGACCACCCCACACACAGGGCAAACAATATGGAATCATGTGCAGACCACCCCACACACAGGGCAAACAATATGGAATCATGTGCAGACCACCCCACACACAGGGCAAACAATATGGAATCATGTGCAGACCACCCCACACACAGGGCAAACAATATGGAATCATGTGCAGACCACCCCACACACAGGGCAAACAATATGGAATCATGTGCAGACCACCCCACACACAGGGCAAACAATATGGAATCATGTGCAGACCACCCCACACACAGGGCAAACAATATGGAATCATGTGCAGACCACCCCACACACAGGGCAAACAATATGGAATCATGTGCAGACCACCCCACACACAGGGCAAACAATATGGAATCATGTGCAGACCACCCCACACACAGGGCAAACAATATGGAATCATGTGCAGACCACCCCACACACAGGGCAAACAATATGGAATCATGTGCAGACCACCCCACACACAGGGCAAACAATATGGAATCATGTGCAGACCACCCCACACACAGGGCAAACAATATGGAATCATGTGCAGACCACCCCACACACAGGGCAAACAATATGGAATCATGTGCAGACCACCCCACACACAGGGCAAACAATATGGAATCATGTGCAGACCACCCCACACACAGGGCAAACAATATGGAATCATGTGCAGACCACCCCACACACAGGGCAAACAATATGGAATCATGTGCAGACCACCCCACACACAGGGCAAACAATATGGAATCATGTGCAGACCACCCCACACACAGGGCAAACAATATGGAATCATGTGCAGACCACCCCACACACAGGGCAAACAATATGGAATCATGTGCAGACCACCCCACACACAGGGCAAACAATATGGAATCATGTGCAGACCACCCCACACACAGGGCAAACAATATGGAATCATGTGCAGACCACCCCACACACAGGGCAAACAATATGGAATCATGTGCAGACCACCCCACACACAGGGCAAACAATATGGAATCATGTGCAGACCACCCCACACACAGGGCAAACAATATGGAATCATGTGCAGACCACCCCACACACAGGGCAAACAATATGGAATCATGTGCAGACCACCCCACACACAGGGCAAACAATATGGAATCATGTGCAGACCACCCCACACACAGGGCAAACAATATGGAATCATGTGCAGACCACCCCACACACAGGGCAAACAATATGGAATCATGTGCAGACCACCCCACACACAGGGCAAACAATATGGAATCATGTGCAGACCACCCCACACACAGGGCAAACAATATGGAATCATGTGCAGACCACCCCACACACAGGGCAAACAATATGGAATCATGTGCAGACCACCCCACACACAGGGCAAACAATATGGAATCATGTGCAGACCACCCCACACACAGGGCAAACAATATGGAATCATGTGCAGACCACCCCACACACAGGGCAAACAATATGGAATCATGTGCAGACCACCCCACACACAGGGCAAACAATATGGAATCATGTGCAGACCACCCCACACACAGGGCAAACAATATGGAATCATGTGCAGACCACCCCACACACAGGGCAAACAATATGGAATCATGTGCAGACCACCCCACACACAGGGCAAACAATATGGAATCATGTGCAGACCACCCCACACACAGGGCAAACAATATGGAATCATGTGCAGACCACCCCACACACAGGGCAAACAATATGGAATCATGTGCAGACCACCCCACACACAGGGCAAACAATATGGAATCATGTGCAGACCACCCCACACACAGGGCAAACAATATGGAATCATGTGCAGACCACCCCACACACAGGGCAAACAATATGGAATCATGTGCAGACCACCCCACACACAGGGCAAACAATATGGAATCATGTGCAGACCACCCCACACACAGGGCAAACAATATGGAATCATGTGCAGACCACCCCACACACAGGGCAAACAATATGGAATCATGTGCAGACCACCCCACACACAGGGCAAACAATATGGAATCATGTGCAGACCACCCCACACACAGGGCAAACAATATGGAATCATGTGCAGACCACCCCACACACAGGGCAAACAATATGGAATCATGTGCAGACCACCCCACACACAGGGCAAACAATATGGAATCATGTGCAGACCACCCCACACACAGGGCAAACAATATGGAATCATGTGCAGACCACCCCACACACAGGGCAAACAATATGGAATCATGTGCAGACCACCCCACACACAGGGCAAACAATATGGAATCATGTGCAGACCACCCCACACACAGGGCAAACAATATGGAATCATGTGCAGACCACCCCACACACAGGGCAAACAATATGGAATCATGTGCAGACCACCCCACACACAGGGCAAACAATATGGAATCATGTGCAGACCACCCCACACACAGGGCAAACAATATGGAATCATGTGCAGACCACCCCACACACAGGGCAAACAATATGGAATCATGTGCAGACCACCCCACACACAGGGCAAACAATATGGAATCATGTGCAGACCACCCCACACACAGGGCAAACAATATGGAATCATGTGCAGACCACCCCACACACAGGGCAAACAATATGGAATCATGTGCAGACCACCCCACACACAGGGCAAACAATATGGAATCATGTGCAGACCACCCCACACACAGGGCAAACAATATGGAATCATGTGCAGACCACCCCACACACAGGGCAAACAATATGGAATCATGTGCAGACCACCCCACACACAGGGCAAACAATATGGAATCATGTGCAGACCACCCCACACACAGGGCAAACAATATGGAATCATGTGCAGACCACCCCACACACAGGGCAAACAATATGGAATCATGTGCAGACCACCCCACACACAGGGCAAACAATATGGAATCATGTGCAGACCACCCCACACACAGGGCAAACAATATGGAATCATGTGCAGACCACCCCACACACAGGGCAAACAATATGGAATCATGTGCAGACCACCCCACACACAGGGCAAACAATATGGAATCATGTGCAGACCACCCCACACACAGGGCAAACAATATGGAATCATGTGCAGACCACCCCACACACAGGGCAAACAATATGGAATCATGTGCAGACCACCCCACACACAGGGCAAACAATATGGAATCATGTGCAGACCACCCCACACACAGGGCAAACAATATGGAATCATGTGCAGACCACCCCACACACAGGGCAAACAATATGGAATCATGTGCAGACCACCCCACACACAGGGCAAACAATATGGAATCATGTGCAGACCACCCCACACACAGGGCAAACAATATGGAATCATGTGCAGACCACCCCACACACAGGGCAAACAATATGGAATCATGTGCAGACCACCCCACACACAGGGCAAACAATATGGAATCATGTGCAGACCACCCCACACACAGGGCAAACAATATGGAATCATGTGCAGACCACCCCACACACAGGGCAAACAATATGGAATCATGTGCAGACCACCCCACACACAGGGCAAACAATATGGAATCATGTGCAGACCACCCCACACACAGGGCAAACAATATGGAATCATGTGCAGACCACCCCACACACAGGGCAAACAATATGGAATCATGTGCAGACCACCCCACACACAGGGCAAACAATATGGAATCATGTGCAGACCACCCCACACACAGGGCAAACAATATGGAATCATGTGCAGACCACCCCACACACAGGGCAAACAATATGGAATCATGTGCAGACCACCCCACACACAGGGCAAACAATATGGAATCATGTGCAGACCACCCCACACACAGGGCAAACAATATGGAATCATGTGCAGACCACCCCACACACAGGGCAAACAATATGGAATCATGTGCAGACCACCCCACACACAGGGCAAACAATATGGAATCATGTGCAGACCACCCCACACACAGGGCAAACAATATGGAATCATGTGCAGACCACCCCACACACAGGGCAAACAATATGGAATCATGTGCAGACCACCCCACACACAGGGCAAACAATATGGAATCATGTGCAGACCACCCCACACACAGGGCAAACAATATGGAATCATGTGCAGACCACCCCACACACAGGGCAAACAATATGGAATCATGTGCAGACCACCCCACACACAGGGCAAACAATATGGAATCATGTGCAGACCACCCCACACACAGGGCAAACAATATGGAATCATGTGCAGACCACCCCACACACAGGGCAAACAATATGGAATCATGTGCAGACCACCCCACACACAGGGCAAACAATATGGAATCATGTGCAGACCACCCCACACACAGGGCAAACAATATGGAATCATGTGCAGACCACCCCACACACAGGGCAAACAATATGGAATCATGTGCAGACCACCCCACACACAGGGCAAACAATATGGAATCATGTGCAGACCACCCCACACACAGGGCAAACAATATGGAATCATGTGCAGACCACCCCACACACAGGGCAAACAATATGGAATCATGTGCAGACCACCCCACACACAGGGCAAACAATATGGAATCATGTGCAGACCACCCCACACACAGGGCAAACAATATGGAATCATGTGCAGACCACCCCAAACACACAGGGCAAACAATATGGAATCATGTGCAGACCACCCCACACACACAGGGCAAACAATATGGAATCATGTGCAGACCACCCCACACACAGGGCAAACAATATGGAATCATGTGCAGACTACCCCACACACAGGGCAAACAATATGGAATCATGTGCAGACCACCCCACACACAGGGCAAACAATATGGAATCATGTGTAGACCACCCCACACACAGGGCAAACAATATGGAATCATGTGCAGACCACCCCACACACAGGGCAAACAATATGGAATCATGTGCAGACCACCCCACACACAGGGCAAACAATATGGAATCATGTGCAGACCACCTCACACACAGGGCAAACAATATGGAATCATGTGCAGACCACCCCACACACAGGGCAAACAATATGGAATCATGTGCAGACCACCCCACACACAGGGCAAACAATATGGAATCATGTGCAGACCACCCCACACACAGGGCAAACAATATGGAATCATGTGCAGACCACCCCACACACAGGGCAAACAATATGGAATCATGTGCAGACCACCCCACACACAGGGCAAACAATATGGAATCATGTGCAGACCACCCCACACACAGGGCAAACAATATGGAATCATGTGCAGACCACCCCACACACAGGGCAAACAATATGGAATCATGTGCAGACCACCCCACACACAGGGCAAACAATATGGAATCATGTGCAGACCACCCCACACACAGGGCAAACAATATGGAATCATGTGCAGACCACCCCACACACAGGGCAAACAATATGGAATCATGTGCAGACCACCCCACACACAGGGCAAACAATATGGAATCATGTGCAGACCACCCCACACACAGGGCAAACAATATGGAATCATGTGCAGACCACCCCACACACAGGGCAAACAATATGGAATCATGTGCAGACCACCCCACACACAGGGCAAACAATATGGAATCATGTGCAGACCACCCCACACACAGGGCAAACAATATGGAATCATGTGCAGACCACCCCACACACAGGGCAAACAATATGGAATCATGTGCAGACCACCCCACACACAGGGCAAACAATATGGAATCATGTGCAGACCACCCCACACACAGGGCAAACAATATGGAATCATGTGCAGACCACCCCACACACAGGGCAAACAATATGGAATCATGTGCAGACTACCCCACACACAGGGCAAACAATATGGAATCATGTGCAGACCACCCCACACACAGGGCAAACAATATGGAATCATGTGCAGACCACCCCACACACAGGGCAAACAATATGGAATCATGTGCAGACCACCCCACACACAGGGCAAACAATATGGAATCATGTGCAGACCACCCCACACACAGGGCAAACAATATGGAATCATGTGCAGACCACCCCACACACAGGGCAAACAATATGGAATCATGTGCAGACCACCCCACACACAGGGCAAACAATATGGAATCATGTGCAGACCACCCCACACACAGGGCAAACAATATGGAATCATGTGCAGACCACCCCACACACAGGGCAAACAATATGGAATCATGTGCAGACCACCCCACACACAGGGCAAACAATATGGAATCATGTGCAGACCACCCCACACACAGGGCAAACAATATGGAATCATGTGCAGACCACCCCACACACAGGGCAAACAATATGGAATCATGTGCAGACCACCCCACACACAGGGCAAACAATATGGAATCATGTGCAGACCACCCCACACACAGGGCAAACAATATGGAATCATGTGCAGACCACCCCACACACAGGGCAAACAATATGGAATCATGTGCAGACCACCCCACACACAGGGCAAACAATATGGAATCATGTGCAGACTACCCCACACACAGGGCAAACAATATGGAATCATGTGCAGACCACCCCACACACAGGGCAAACAATATGGAATCATGTGCAGACCACCCCACACACAGGGCAAACAATATGGAATCATGTGCAGACCACCCCACACACAGGGCAAACAATATGGAATCATGTGCAGACCACCCCACACACAGGGCAAACAATATGGAATCATGTGCAGACCACCCCACACACAGGGCAAACAATATGGAATCATGTGCAGACCACCCCACACACAGGGCAAACAATATGGAATCATGTGCAGACCACCCCACACACAGGGCAAACAATATGGAATCATGTGCAGACCACCCCACACACAGGGCAAACAATATGGAATCATGTGCAGACCACCCCACACACAGGGCAAACAATATGGAATCATGTGCAGACCACCCCACACACAGGGCAAACAATATGGAATCATGTGCAGACCACCCCACACACAGGGCAAACAATATGGAATCATGTGCAGACCACCCCACACACAGGGCAAACAATATGGAATCATGTGCAGACTACCCCACACACAGGGCAAACAATATGGAATCATGTGCAGACCACCCCACACACAGGGCAAACAATATGGAATCATGTGCAGACCACCCCACACACAGGGCAAACAATATGGAATCATGTGCAGACCACCCCACACACAGGGCAAACAATATGGAATCATGTGCAGACCACCCCACACACAGGGCAAACAATATGGAATCATGTGCAGACCACCCCACACACAGGGCAAACAATATGGAATCATGTGCAGACCACCCCACACACAGGGCAAACAATATGGAATCATGTGCAGACCACCCCACACACAGGGCAAACAATATGGAATCATGTGCAGACCACCCCACACACAGGGCAAACAATATGGAATCATGTGCAGACCACCCCACACACAGGGCAAACAATATGGAATCATGTGCAGACCACCCCACACACAGGGCAAACAATATGGAATCATGTGCAGACTACCCCACACACAGGGCAAACAATATGGAATCATGTGCAGACCACCCCACACACAGGGCAAACAATATGGAATCATGTGCAGACCACCCCACACACAGGGCAAACAATATGGAATCATGTGCAGACCACCCCACACACAGGGCAAACAATATGGAATCATGTGCAGACCACCCCACACACAGGGCAAACAATATGGAATCATGTGCAGACCACCCCACACACAGGGCAAACAATATGGAATCATGTGCAGACCACCCCACACACAGGGCAAACAATATGGAATCATGTGCAGACCACCCCACACACAGGGCAAACAATATGGAATCATGTGCAGACCACCCCACACACAGGGCAAACAATATGGAATCATGTGCAGACCACCCCACACACAGGGCAAACAATATGGAATCATGTGCAGACCACCCCACACACAGGGCAAACAATATGGAATCATGTGCAGACCACCCCACACACAGGGCAAACAATATGGAATCATGTGCAGACCACCCCACACACAGGGCAAACAATATGGAATCATGTGCAGACCACCCCACACACAGGGCAAACAATATGGAATCATGTGCAGACCACCCCACACACAGGGCAAACAATATGGAATCATGTGCAGACCACCCCACACACAGGGCAAACAATATGGAATCATGTGCAGACCACCCCACACACAGGGCAAACAATATGGAATCATGTGCAGACCACCCCACACACAGGGCAAACAATATGGAATCATGTGCAGACCACCCCACACACAGGGCAAACAATATGGAATCATGTGCAGACCACCCCACACACAGGGCAAACAATATGGAATCATGTGCAGACCACCCCACACACAGGGCAAACAATATGGAATCATGTGCAGACCACCCCACACACAGGGCAAACAATATGGAATCATGTGCAGACCACCCCACACACAGGGCAAACAATATGGAATCATGTGCAGACCACCCCACACACAGGGCAAACAATATGGAATCATGTGCAGACCACCCCACACACAGGGCAAACAATATGGAATCATGTGCAGACCACCCCACACACAGGGCAAACAATATGGAATCATGTGCAGACCACCCCACACACAGGGCAAACAATATGGAATCATGTGCAGACCACCCCACACACAGGGCAAACAATATGGAATCATGTGCAGACCACCCCACACACAGGGCAAACAATATGGAATCATGTGCAGACCACCCCACACACAGGGCAAACAATATGGAATCATGTGCAGACCACCCCACACACAGGGCAAACAATATGGAATCATGTGCAGACCACCCCACACACAGGGCAAACAATATGGAATCATGTGCAGACTACCCCACACACAGGGCAAACAATATGGAATCATGTGCAGACCACCCCACACACAGGGCAAACAATATGGAATCATGTGCAGACCACCCCACACACAGGGCAAACAATATGGAATCATGTGCAGACCACCCCACACACAGGGCAAACAATATGGAATCATGTGCAGACCACCCCACACACAGGGCAAACAATATGGAATCATGTGCAGACCACCCCACACACAGGGCAAACAATATGGAATCATGTGCAGACCACCCCACACACAGGGCAAACAATATGGAATCATGTGCAGACCACCCCACACACAGGGCAAACAATATGGAATCATGTGCAGACCACCCCACACACAGGGCAAACAATATGGAATCATGTGCAGACCACCCCACACACAGGGCAAACAATATGGAATCATGTGCAGACCACCCCACACACAGGGCAAACAATATGGAATCATGTGCAGACCACCCCACACACAGGGCAAACAATATGGAATCATGTGCAGACCACCCCACACACAGGGCAAACAATATGGAATCATGTGCAGACCACCCCACACACAGGGCAAACAATATGGAATCATGTGCAGACCACCCCACACACAGGGCAAACAATATGGAATCATGTGCAGACCACCCCACACACAGGGCAAACAATATGGAATCATGTGCAGACCACCCCACACACAGGGCAAACAATATGGAATCATGTGCAGACTACCCCACACACAGGGCAAACAATATGGAATCATGTGCAGACCACCCCACACACAGGGCAAACAATATGGAATCATGTGCAGACCACCACACCCACAGGGCAAACAATATGGAATCATGTGCAGACCACCCCACACACAGGGCAAACAATATGGAATCATGTGCAGACCACCCCACACACAGGGCAAACAATATGGAATCATGTGCAGACCACCCCACACACAGGGCAAACAATATGGAATCATGTGCAGACCACCCCACACACAGGGCAAACAATATGGAATCATGTGCAGACCACCCCACACACAGGGCAAACAATATGGAATCATGTGCAGACCACCCCACACACAGGGCAAATAATATGGAATCATGTGCAGACCACCCCACACACAGGGCAAACAATATGGAATCATGTGCAGACTACCCCACACACAGGGCAAACAATATGGAATCATGTGCAGACCACCCCACACACAGGGCAAACAATATGGAATCATGTGCAGACCACCACACACACAGGGCAAACAATATGGAATCATGTGCAGACCACCACACACAGGGCAAACAATATGGAATCATGTGCAGACCACCCCACACACAGGGCAAACAATATGGAATCATGTGCAGACCACCCCACACACAGGGCAAACAATATGGAATCATGTGCAGACCACCCCACACACAGGGCAAACAATATGGAATCATGTGCAGACCACCCCACACACAGGGCAAACAATATGGAATCATGTGCAGACCACCCCACACACAGGGCAAACAATATGGAATCATGTGCAGACCACCCCACACACAGGGCAAACAATATGGAACATGTGCAACCTAGACCACACACACAGGGCAGACACAGGGCAAACAATATGGAATCATGTGCAGACCACCCCCCACAGACAGGGCAAACAATATGGAATCATGTGCAGACTACCCCACACACAGGGCAAACAATATGGAATCATGTGCAGACTACCCCACACACAGGGCAAACAATATGGAATCATGTGCAGACCACCCCACACACAGGGCAAACAATATGGAATCATGTGCAGACCACCCCACACACAGGGCAAACAATATGGAATCATGTACAGAACACCCCACACACACAGGGCAAACAATATGGAATCATGTGCAGACCACCCCACACACAGGGCAAACAATATGGAATCATGTGCAGACCACCCCACACACAGGGCAAACAATATGGAATCATGTGCAGACCACCCCACACACAGGGCAAACAATATGGAATCATGTGCAGACCACCCCCCACACACAGGGCAAACAATATGGAATCATGTGCAGACCACCACACACACAGGGCAAACAATATGGAATCATGTGCAGACCACCACACACAAGGGCAAACAATATGGACATGTGCAACTACCCCACACAATATGTTCAATATGAACCACACAGGCCAAACAGCAAACATGTGCAACCATGTGCACCAGGGCCACACACAGGGAATCATGTGCATGAGACCACCCCACACACAGGGCAAACAATATGGAATCATGTGCAGACCACCCCACACACAGGGCAAACAATATGGAATCATGTGCAGACCACCACAGGCAAACCAAACAATCATGTGCAGACACCCCACACACAGGGCAAACAATATGGAATCATGTGCAGACACCACACACAGGGCAAACAATATGGAATCATGTGCAGACACCCCACACACAGGGCAAACAATATGGAATCATGTGCAGACCCCACACACAGGGCAAACAATATGGAATCATGTGCAGACTACCCCACACACAGGGCAAACAATATGGAATCATGTGCAGACCACCCACACACACAGGGCAAACAATATGGAATCATGTGCAGACTACCCACAGGGCAAACAATATGGAATCATGTGCAGACCACCCCACACAAGGGCAAATAATATGGAATCATGTGCAGACTACCCCACACACAGGGCAAACAATATGGAATCATGTGCAGACCACCCCACACACAGGGCAAACAATATGGAATCATGTGTAGACCACCTCACACACAGGGCAAACAATATGGAATCATGTGCAGACCACTCCACACACAGGGCAAACAATATGGAATCATGTACAGACTTCCCCACCCACACAGGGCAAACATTATGGAATCATGTGCAGAGTACCCCACACACAGGGCAAACAATATGGAATCATGTGCATACCACCCCACACACAGGGCAAACAATATGGAATCATGTGACTACCACACACACACAGGGCAAACAATATGGAATCATGTGCAGACCACCCCCCACACAGGGCAAACAATATGGAATCATGTGCAGACCACCCCACACACAGGGCAAACAATATGGAATCATGTGCAGATCCCCCACACACAAACAATAAGGACATGTGCAGACCACCCCACACCAGGGCAAACAATATGGAATCATGTGCAGACTACCACCACACACAGGGCAAACAATATGGAATCATGTGCAGACCAGGGGGCAAACAATATGGAATCATGTGCAGACCCCACACACAGGGCAAACAATATGGAATCATGTGCAGACCACCCCACACACAGGGCAAACAATATGGAATCATGTGCAGACCACCCCAGACACAGGGCAAACAATATGGAATCAGGAGCAGACAAACCCACACACAGGGCAAACAATATGGAATCATGTGCAGACTACACCACACACAGGGCCAACAATATGGAATCATGTGCAGACCACCCCACACACAGGGGAAACAATATGGAATCATTTGCAGAATACCCCACACACAGGGCAAACAATATGGAATCAAATGCAGACCACCCCACAGACAGGGCAAACAATATGGAATCATGTGCAGACCACACCCCACACAGGGCAAACAATATGGAATCATGTTCAGACCACCCCACACACAGGGCAAACAATATGGAATCATGTGCAGACCACCCACACACAGGGCAAACAATATGGAATCATGTGCAGACCCCCACACACAGGGCAAACAATATGGAATCATGTGCAGACCACCCCACACACAGGGCAAACAATATGGAATCATGTGCAGACACCCCACACACAGGGCAAATAATATGGAATCATGTGCAGACCACCCCTCACACAGGGCAAACAATATGGAATCATGTGCAGACTACCCCACACACAGGGCAAACAATATGGAATCATGTGCAGACCACCCCACACACACGGCAAACAATATGGAATCATGTGCAGACCACCCCACACACAGAGCAAACAATATGGAATCATGTGCAGACCAGACACACAGGGCAAACACTATGGAATCATGTGCAGACACCCCACCACAGGGCAAACAATGGAATTATGTGCAGACACCCACACACAGGGCAAACAATATGGAATCATGTGCAGACCACCCCACACACAGGGCAAACAATATGGAATCATGTGCAGACCCCCCACACACAGGGCAAACAGACCAATCCATGTGCAGCCCACAATACACATGGGCAGACCCACACAATCATGTGGCAAACAAAATCACCACACCACAACAATTGGAATCATTGGGCAGACTAAACACAGTGCAAAAATAAATCAGTGCAGACCACCCCAAACACACAGGGCAAACAATATGGAATCATGTGCAGACCACCCCACACACAGGGCAAACAATATGGAATCATGTGCAGACCACCACACACAGGGCAAACAATATGGAATCATGTGCAGACCCCCACACACAGCAAACAATATGGAATCATGTGCAGACCACCACACACAGGGCAAACAATATGGAATCATGTGCAGACACCCCACACAGGGCAAACAATATGGAATCATGTGCAGACCACCCCACACACAGGGCAAAGGAATCATGGAGATTGCACAACACCAAACACAGGGAATATGTCAGAGACCCACACACAGGGCAAACAATATGGAATCATGTGCAGACTACCCCACACACAGGGCAAACAATATGGAATCATGTGCAGACCACCCCACACACAGGGCAAACAATATAATCATGTTCAGTGTACCCCACACACAGGGCAAGGGATATGTCATGTCAGTAGACCCACACAGGGCAAAGAGGATATGGTCATGTGCAGACTACCCCACACACAGGGCAAACAATTTGGAATCATGTGCAGACCACCACCCACACACAGGGCAAACAATATGGAATCATGTGCAGACCACCCCACACACAGGGCAAACAATATGGAATCTGTGCAGACCACCCCACACAGCAGAATATGGAATCATGGGAGACCACCCCATACACAGGGCAAACAATATGGTATCATTTGCAGACAACTCCACACACAGGGCAAACAATATGGAATTGTGCAGACCACCACACACACAGGGGAAATATGGAAAGATGTGCAGACCAGGGCACACACAGGGAAATATGGAAACATGTGCAGAGGACCCCACACACAGGGCAACAATAAACATGTGCAGACTAGGGTCAGTGGGCAGACAATGGAAACAGTGCAGAACAACAGGTCATATGGAATCATGTGCAGACAGCGCAACAAGGGAAACAATAGGAATCATGTGCAGACAGCACACACAGGGCAAACAATATGGAATCATGTGCAACCACACACACAGGGCAAACAATATGGAATCATGTGCAGACACCCCACACACAGGGCAAACAATATGGAATCATGTGCAGACACCCCACACAGGGCAAACAATATGGAATCATGTGCAGACCACCCCACACAGGGCAAACAATATGGAATCATGTGCAGACTACCCCACACACAGGGCAAACAATATGGAATCATGTGCAGACCACCCCACACACAGGGCAAACAATATGGAATCATGTGCAGACCACCCCACACACAGGGCAAACAATATGGAATCATGTGCAGACCACCCCACACAGACAGGGCAAACAATATGGAATCATGTGCAGACTACCGCACACACAGGGCAAACAATACGGAATCATGTGCAGACCACCCCCACATACAGGGCAAACATTAAGGAATCATGTGCAAACCAGTCCACAAGAAAACAAATGGGTCATGTGAAGACCCCCCACACAGGGCAAACAATATGGAATCATGTGCAGACCACCCCACACACAGGGCAAACATGATATGGAATCATGGGCAGACTACCCCACACACAGATTGAAAACATGTGGAAGGGAGTCAGGAGATTGAAAACACAGGGAAACAATATGGAATCATGTGCAGACCCACACACAGGGCAAACAATATGGAATCATGTGCAGACTACCCCACACACAAGGCAAACAATATGGAATCATGTGCAGACCACCCCAACATACAGGGCAAACATTAAGGAATCATGTGGAAACCAGTCCCACGCACAGGGCCAGCAATATGGATTCATGTGCAGACAACACCACAAACAGGGCAAACAATATGGAATCAGTTGCAGACTAACACACAGGGTATACAATATGTAATCATGTGCAGACTGACACACAGGGCAAAAATATGGAATCATGTGCAGACCACCCCCCACACACAGGGCAAACATTATGGAATCATGTGCAGAGTACCCCACACACAGGGCAAACAATATGGAATCATGTGCAGACCACCCCACACACAGGGCAAACAATATGGAATCATGTGCAGACCACCCCACACACAGGCAAACAATATGGAATCATGTGCAGATACCCTACACACAGGGCAAACAATATGGAATCATGTGCAGACCACCCCACACACAGGGCAAACAATATGGAATCATGTGCAAAACACGCCACACACAGGGCAAACAATATGGAATCATGTGCAGACCACCCCACACACAGGGCCAACAATATGGAATCATGTGCAGAACACCCCACACACAGGGCAAACAATATGGAATCATGTGCAGAACCCCACACACAGGGCAAACAATATGGAATCATGTGCAGACCACCCCACACACAGGGCAAACAATATGGAATCATGTGAGAGACCCCACACACAGGGCAAACAATATGGAATCATGTGCAGACCACCCCACACACAGCAAACAATATGGAATCATGTGGAGATTGAACACACAGGGCAAACAGGGGAATCATGTGCGGACCACCCCACACACAGGGCCAACAATATGGAATCATGTGCAGACCACCCCACACACAGGGCAAAGTCAGTCAGAGTTTGCAAACAGCGCAACAGGGAATCAGTCAGGACCATTGAAAACAGCGTGAACAGGGAGACAGTCAGGACCATTGATACACGTGCAGACAAGAGTCAGTCAGGAGATTGATACAGCGTGAGAGGAGAGTCAGTCAGGAGATTGATACAGCGTGCAGACAAGAGTCAGTCAGGAGATTGATACAGCGTGCAGACAAGAGTCAGTCAGGCGATTGATACACGTGCAGACAAGAGTCAGTCAGGCGATTGATACAGCGTGCAGAGGAGAGTCAGTCAGGAGATTGAACACGTGCAGACAAGAGTCAGTCAGGCGATTGATACACAGTGCAGACAAGAGTCAGTCAGGCGAGATACAGCGTGCAGAGGAGAGTCAGTCGGGAAATTGATACATGTGCAGACAGAGTCAGTCAGGGAGATTGATACATGTGCAGACCACCCACACATAGGGCAAACAATATGGTATCATGTGCAGACCACCCCACACTCAGGCAATTGATACATGTGCAGACCACCCCACACACAGGAGATTGATACATGTGCAGAGGAGAGTCACACGGGAAACAATATGGAACATGTGCAGACACCCCACACACAGGAAATGGAATCATGTGCAGACCACCCACACACAGGCAAATTGATACATGTGCAGAGGAGAGTCACACAGGGCAAACAATATGGAATCATGTGCAGACCACCCCACACACAGGGCAAACAATATGGAATGAGAGCAGACCACCCAGGAGATTGATACAGCGTGAGAGGAGAGTCAGTCAGGCGATTGATACAGCGTGAGAGGAGAGTCAGTCAGGAGATTGATACACGTGCAGACAAGAGTCAGTCAGGCGATTGATACACGTGCAGAGGAGAGTCAGTCGGGAGATTGATACAGCGTGCAGACAAGAGTCAGTCAGGCGATTGATACAGCGTGAGAGGAGAGTCAGTGCAGACGATTGATACACGTGCAGAGGAGAGTCAGTGCAGACGATTGATACACGTGCAGACAAGAGTCAGTCAGGCGATTGATACAGCGTGAGAGGAGAGTCAGTCAGGCGATTGATACAGCGTGAGAGGAGAGTCAGTCAGGCGATTGATACAGCGTGAGAGGAGAGTCAGTCAGGCGATTGATACAGCGTGAGACAATAGGAATCAGTCAGGCGATTGATACAGCGTGAGAGAAGAGTCAGTCAGGCGATTGATACAGCGTGAGAGGAGAGTCAGTCGGGAGATTGATACAGCGTGAGAGGAGAGTCAGTCAGGCGATTGATACAGCGTGAGAGGAGAGTCAGTCAGGCGATTGATACAGCGTGAGAGGATAGTCAGTCAGGCGATTGATACAGCGTGAGAGGAGAGTCAGTCAGGCGATTGATACAGCGTGAGAGGAGAGTCAGTCAGGCGATTGATACAGCGTGAGAGGAGAGTCAGTCGGGAGATTGATACAGCGTGAGAGGAGAGTCAGTCAGGAGATTGATACAGCGTGAGAGGAGAGACAGTCAGGAGATTGATACAGCGTGAGAGGAGAGTCAGTCAGGCGATTGATACAGCATGAGAGGAGAGTCAGTCAGGCGATTGATACAGCGTGAGAGGAGAGTCAGTCAGGCGATTGATACAGCGTGAGAGGAGAGTCAGTCAGGCGATTGATACAGCGTGAGAGAAGAGTCAGTCAGGCGATTGATACAGCGTGAGAGGAGAGTCAGTCGGGAGATTGATACAGCGTGAGAGGAGAGTCAGTCAGGCGATTGATACAGCGTGAGAGGAGAGTCAGTCAGGCGATTGATACAGCGTGAGAGGAGAGTCAGTCAGGCGATTGATACAGCGTGAGAGGAGAGTCAGTCAGGCAATTGATACAGCGTGAGAGGAGAGTCAGTCAGGCGATTGATACAGCGTGAGAGGAGAGTCAGTCAGGAGATTGATACAGCGTGAGAGGAGAGTCAGTCGGGAGATTGATACAGCGTGAGAGGAGAGTCAGTCGGGTGGATGATAACAGCGTGAGAGGAGAGTCAGTCAGGCGATTGATACAGCGTGAGAGGAGAGTCAGTCAGGCGATTGATGCAGCGTGTGAGGAGAGTCAGTCAGGCGATTGATACAGTGTGAGAGGAGACTCAGTCGGGTGATTGAAAACAGCGTGAGAAGGAGTCAGTCGGGTGATTGAAAACAGCGCTAGAGGAGAAGAAATCAGGTGATTCAAAGCAGCCTGAGAGGAGAGATGTTTGGGAGATTGAAAACAGTGTGACAGAAAGAGGATTGGGAGATTGAAATCAGTGCGAGTGGAGAGTCAGTCAAGAGATTTAAAACAGCGCAGGAGGAGAGTCAGTCATTGGATTGAAAAGAGTGTGAGAAGGGAGTCAATCGGGAGATTGAAAACAGCGCCAGTTGAGAGGTGATTGGGAGATTGATATCAGTGCGAGAGTAGAGTCAGTTGGGTGAGTCAAAACAGCGCGGGGGGAGAGATGATTGGGAGATTGAAAACAGTGCGAGGGGATAGTCAGTCATGAGATTGAAAACAGGGCCAGAGCCGAGTCAGTAGTGGAATTCAGAAGAGTGCGAGAGGAAAGGTGATTAGGGGATTAAAAGCAGCGCAAAATGGGAATCAGTCGGGCGATTGAATACAGCGCGAGATGAGAGTCAGTTGGGAGACTGAAAAGAACGTGAGAGCAGAGGAGAGGAGATTGAAAACAACATGAGGGAAGAGTCAGTCGGGAGGTTGAAAACAACGTGCGAGAGGAGACTGAGTCAGGAGATAAAACAGCATGGGGGTAGAGGTGATTGGGAGATTGAAAACAGCTCGAGATGAGATTCAGTTTGGAGACTGAAAATAGGACGAGAGGGGAGTCGGTCAGGAGATTGAAAACAGCATGGGATGAGAGTCGGTCAGCAGATTGAAAACACCATGAGCGCAAAGTCAGTCAGGAGATTGTATACAGTGCGAGAGGAGAGACATTCAGGAGATTGAAAGTGTGAGAGGAGATTCAGTCGGGTGGATGATAACAGCGTGAGAAAAAAGTCAGACAAAAGATTGAAAACAGCATGAGAGGAGAGGTGATTGGGAGATTAAAAACAGTGCGAGATGAGTGTAAGTCGCGAGATTCAAAACTGCGTGAGAGAAGAGGTGAAAAGTTGATTGAAAACGGCGCCAGATGAGAGTCAGTTGGGCGATTGAAAACAGCGTGAGAAGGCAGTCAATCGGGACATTGAAAACAGCATGAGAGGAGAGATGATTGGGAGATTGAAAACAGCACGACAGAAATATAATTGGAAGATTGAAATCAGTGCTAGATGAGAGTCAGGCAAGCAATTTAAAACAGTGTGGGAGGAGAGTCAATCATTGGATTGTAAAGTGCGTGAGAAGGGATTCAATTGGGAGATTGAGAACAGCACGAGAGGAGAGTCAGTCAGGAGAATGAAAACAGCATGAGAGGAGATTCATTTGGGGATCGAAAAAAACGCAAGAAGAGAGTCAGTTGGGAGATTGAAAACAGTGTGAGAGGAGAGGTGATTGGGCGATTGATAAAAGTGCAAGGGGTGAATCAGTGGTGAGATTGAAAACAGCGCCAGAGCAGAGTCAGTCGGGGGTTTCAGAAAAGTGCGAGAGGAGAGGTGATTGGAGGATTTAAATGAGCGCAAAATGGGAGTCAGTTGGGCGATTGAATACAGTGCGAGATAACAGTCAGTTGGGAGATTGAAAAGAGCGTAAGAGGAGAGGAGAGGAGATTGAATACAACGTGAGGGAAGAGTCAATCGGCAGATTAAAAACAACGTGAGAGGAGAGGTGATTGGGAGATTGAAAACAGCTCGAGATGAGATTCAGTTTGGGATTGAAAATAGGACGAGAGGGGAGTAGGTCGTGAGATTGAAAACAGCATGAGAGGAGAGTCAGTTGGGAGATTGTAAACAATGCGAGAGGAGTTTCATTCGTGAGATAGAAAACTAGAGCAAAGCAGAGTCAGTCGGGAGACTCAGAAGTGCGCGAGAGGCGAAGGAGTTTAGGGGATTAAATATAGCACAAAATTGGAGTCAGTTGGGCGATTGAAGACAGTGCGAGAGGAGAGTCAGTTGAGAGATTGAAGAGAGTGTCAGAGGAGAAGAGAGGAGATTGAATACAGGGCGAGAGGAAAGTCTGTCAGGAAATTGAAAACATCGGGAGAGGAGAGTCATTCTGGAGTTTGAAAACAGCGCAAGAGAAGTCTCTGTCGGGAGATTGAAAACAACGCAAGAGGAGAGTGAGTTGGGAGTTGAACTAAGCACGAGGGGACAGTCAGTCAGGAGATTGAAAACAGCGTGAAAAGAGATGTGTTTGGCAGATTGAAAACAGCGTGCGAGGATCGTCATTCAGGAGATTGAAAAAAATGAAAGAAGAGAGTCAGTTGGGAGTTTGAAAACAGTGCGTGAGGAGAGTCAGTCAGGAGATTTAATACAGCGAGAGTGCTGAGTCATTCGTGAGATTTTAAACAGGGCCAGAGCAGAGTCAGTCGGGAGACTCAGAAGAGCGCGAGAGGACCGATGATTGGGGGATTAAAAACAGCGCAAAATGGGAGTCAGTCGCGAGATTGAAGACAACGTGAGAAGAGAGTCTTTCGGGAGACTGAATACAGCGCGAGGGGTGAGTCATTCATGAGATTGAAAACAGGGCAGAGCAGAGTCAGTCGGGGGACTCAGACTAGCATGTGAGGAGATTGATTGGGGGATTAAAGACAGCGCAAAATGGGAGTCAGTCGCGAGATTGAAAAGAGCGTGAGAGGCGAGGAGAGGAGATTGAAAACAACGTGAGGGAAGAGTCAGTCGGGAGATTGAAAACAGTGCGAGAGGAGAGTCAGTTGGGAGATTAAGAACAGCGTGAGAGCAGAATCAGTCCAGAGATTGAAAACAGCACGAGAGGAGAGGTGATTTTGAGGTTGAAAGCAGCGTGAGAGTAGAGTCAGTCAGGAGATTGAAAACTGTGCGAGAGGAGAGGAGATTGGGAGATTCAAAACAGCACGAGAGTAGAGTAAGTCAGGAGACTCAAAACAGCGTGAGAGCAGAGGTGATTAGGAGATTGAAAACAGCGCGAGAAGAGAGTCGGTCGGGAGATTGGAAACAGCGCGAGAGGAGAGTTAGTCTTGAGCATGAAAACAGCGTGAGACGAGTGTCAGTCAGGAGATTGAAACCAGCGCGAGTGGAGAGGTGATTGGAAGATTGAAAACGGCACGAGAGGAGAGTCGGTTGGGAGATTGAATGCAGCGCGAGAGGAGAGTCGGTTGGGAGATTGAATGCAGCGCGAGAGGAGAGTCAGTCAGAAGATTAAAAACAGCGAGAGAGGAGAGACAGACCAGAGATAGAAAACAGCGCGAGAGGAGAGTCGGACAGGATATTGAAAACATCGAGAGAGGAGAATCAGTCTGTACTTGGAAACAGGGCGAGCGGAGAGTCTGTGCTGAGCTTGAAAACATAGCCAGAGGAGAGTTTGTCAGGATTTGAAATCAGCGCGAGGGGACAGTCAGTCAGGAGATTGAAAAGAGCGTCAGAGGAGATTAGAGTAGATTGAATACAACACGAGGGAGAGTCATTTGGGAACTTGTAAACAGTGATAGAGGAAAGTCAGTCAGGAGAGAAAAATACAGTGTGAGAGGAGAGGATTGGGAGATTGAAAACAGCGCGAGAGGAGAGTCTTTCAGTAGATTGAAAACAGCGCGAGAGGAGAGTCAGTCAGGAGATTGAAAACAGCGCGAGAGGAGAGGTGATTGGGAGATTGTAAACAGCGTGAGAGGAGAGTCGGTTGTGAGATTGAAAACAGTGCGAGAGGAAATCGGTCGTGAGATTGAATCCAATGCAATAGGAGAGTCAGAAGGGAGGCTGAAAACAGCACGGGAGAGGAGTCGGTTGTGAGATTGAAAACAGTGCGAGAGGAGAAGTGATTGGGAGATAGAAAACAGCACGAGATGAGAGTCAGTCTGGAGATTGAAAACTGCTCGAGAGGAGAGTCAGTCTGGAGATTGAAAACAGCGCGAGTGGAGAGTCTTCAGAAGATTGAAAACAGCGTGAGAGGAGAGTCTTTCAGGAGATTGAAAACAGCGCAAGGGGTAGGTCAGTCGTGAGATTAAAAACAGGGCCAGAGCAGAGTCATTTGGGAGACTCAGAAAACAGCAAGAGGGGAGGTGATTGGGGGATTACATACAGCACAAAATGGGAGTCATTTGGGCGAGTGAAGAAAGCGCGAGTAGAGAGTCAGTCAGGAGATTGAAAAGACCATGAGAGGAGAGGAGAGGACATTGAAAACAACGCGAAGGGAGAATCCGCCGGGAGATTAAAAACAGCTTTTGAGGAGCATCAGTCCGGAGATTGTAAACAGCGTGAGGGGAGAAGTGATTGGGAGATTGAAAACAGCACGAGAGCAGATTCGGTCGGGAGAATGAAAATAGCACGAGAGGAGAGTCGGTCGGGAGATTGAATACAGCGCGAGAGGAGATGTGATTGGGAGTTTGAAAACAGCACGAGAGGAGAGACAGACGGGAGATTGAAAACACCGTGAGAGGACAGTCTGTCAGGAGATTGAAAACAGCGTGAGAGGAGAGGTGATTGGGAGACTGAAAACAGTGCAAGAGGTGAGTCGGTTGTGAGATTGAAAATAGCACGAGAGGGAAATCGGTCCTGAGATTGAATCCAGTGTGATAGCAGAGTCAGAAGGAGGGTGAAAACAGCACAAGAGGAATGTCAGTCGGGATTCTGAAATTAGCTCGAGATGACAGTCTGTTGGGAGATTGAAAATAACACGAGAGGAGAGTAGGTTGGGAGATTGAAGCCAGCACGAGAGGCGAGTCGGACGGGATATAGAAAACAGCGTGAGTGGGGAGTCAGTTGGGAGATTGAAAACAGGGCGAGAGGAGAGTCAGTCTGGAGATTGAAAACAGCTCGAGAGGAGACGTGATTGGGAGGTTGAAAACAGCACGAGAAGAGAGACAGACGGGGGTTTGAAAACACCGTGAGAGGATAGTCTGTCGGTACATTGAAAACAACGTGAGAGGAGAATCAGTCCGGAGATTGAAAACAGCGTGAGAGGAGAGTCGGTTGTGAGATTGAAAAGCACGAGAGGAGAGACAGACAGGAGATTGAAAACAACGTGAGAAGAGTCATTCTGGAGTTTGAAAACAGTGCGAGAGGAGAGTCTGTCGTCAGATTGAATACAGCACGAGAGGAGTGTCAGTCTGGAGATTGAAAGCAGCTCGAGAGGTGAGGTAAATGGGAATTTGAAAACAGCACGAGAGGAGAGACAGACGGGAGATTGAAAACAGCGTGAGAAGAGAGTCGGTCAGGAGATTGAAAACATTGGGAGAGGAGAGTCATTCTGGAGTTTGAAAACAGTACGAGAAAGAATCTGTAAGGACACTGAAAACAACCCGAGAGGAGAGTCAGTTGGGAGTTGAAATCTGCGCGAGGGACAGTCAGTCAGGAGTTTGAAAAGAGCGTCAGAGTAGAGGAGAGGAGATTGAAAACAACGCGAAGGAAGAGTCATTCGGGAAATTCAGAGCAGTGCGAGAGGAGAGTCAGTCAGGAGATTGAAAAGAGCATCAGAGGAGAAGAGTGGAGAGTCAAAACATCGCAAGGGGAGAGTCTTTCCGGAAACTGAAAACAGTGCGAGAGGAGGGTAAGTCGGGAGATTCAGAAGTGCGCGAGACGAGAGGTGTTTGGGGGATTAAGAACAGCGAGAAAGGAGAGCCAGTCAGGAGATTGAAAAGAGCATTGGAGGAGAGAGGAGGCAATTGAAAACAACGATAGGCGTGAGTCAGTCCGGAAATTGAAAACAGTGCGAGAGGAGAATCTTTCGTGAGATTACAAACAGTCTGAGAGGAGAGTCAGTCGGCAGATTGAAAGCTTCGCGAGAGAAGAGGTGATTGGGAGATTGAAAACAGCACGAGAGGAGAGTCTTTCAGGAGATTGAAAACAGCGCGAGAGGAGAGTCTTTTAGGAGATTGAAAACAGCGCGAGAGGAGAGTCTTTCAGGAGATTGAAAACAGCGCGAGAGGAGAGTCTTTCAGGAGATTGAAAACAGCGCGAGAGGAGAGTCTTTCAGAAGATTGAAAACAGTGCGAGAGGAGAGTCTTTCAGGAGATTGAAAACAGCGTGAGAGGGGAGACAGTCAGGAGATTGAAAACAGCGTGAGAGGAGAGTCTTTCAGAAGATTGAAAACAGCGCGAGAGGAGAGTCTTTCAGGAGATTGAAAACAGCGCAAGAGGAGAGTCTTTCAGGAGATTGAAAACAGCGCAAGAGGAGAGTCTTTCAGGAGATTGAAAACAGCGCAAGAGGAGAGTCTTTCAGAAGATTGAAAACAGCGTGAGAGGAGAGTCTTTCAGGAGATTGAAAACAGCGCAAGAGGAGAGTCTTTCAGGAGATTGAAAACAGCGTGAGAGGAGAGTCTTTCAGGAGATTGAAAACAGCGTGAGAGGAGAGTCTTTCAGAAGATTGAAAACAGCGCGAGAGGAGAGTCTTTCAGGAGATTGAAAACAGCGCAAGAGGAGAGTCTTTCAGGAGATTGAAAACAGCGTGAGAGGAGAGTCTTTCAGGAGATTGAAAACAGCGCGAGAGGAGAGTCTTTCAGGAGATTGAAAACAGCGTGAGAGGAGAGTCTTTCAGGAGATTGTAAACAGCGCAAGGGGTAGGTCAGTCGTGAGATTAAAAACAGGGCCAGAGCAGAGTCATTTGGGAGACTCAGAAAACAGCAAGAGGGAGGTGATTGGGGATTACATACAGCACAAAATGGGAGTCATTCGGGCGAGTGAAGACAGCGCGAGTAGAGAGTCAGTCAGGAGATTGAAAAGATCATGAGAGGAGAGGAGAGGACATTGAAAACAACGCGAAGGGAGAATCCGTCGGGAGATTAAAAACAGCTTTTGAGTAGTATCAGTCCGAAGATTGTAATCAGCGTGAGGGGAGAAGTGATTGGGAGATTGAAAACAGCACGAGAGGGGATTCGGTCGGGAGAATGAAAATAGCGCGAGAGGAGAGTCGGTCGGGAGATTGAAAACAGCGCGAGAGGAGAGTCTTTCAGAAGATTGAAAACAGTGCGAGAGGAGAGTCTTTCAGGAGATTGAAAACAGCGCAAGAGGAGAGTCTTTCAGGAGATTGAAAACAGCGTGAGAGGAGAGTCCTTCAGGAGATTGAAAACAGCGCGAGAGGAGAGTCTTTCAGGAGATTGAAAACAGCGTGAGAGGAGAGTCTTTCAGGAGATTGTAAACAGCGCACGGGGTAGGTCAGTCGTGAGATTAAAAACAGGGCCAGAGCAGAGTCATTTGGGAGACTCAGAAAACAGCAAGAGGGAGGTGATTGGGGGAAAACATACAGCACAAAATGGGAGTCATTCGGGCGAGTGAAGACAGCGCGAGTAGAGAGTCAGTCAGGCGATTGATACAGCGTGAGAGGAGAGTCAGTCGGGAGATTGATACAGCGTGAGAGGAGAGTCAGTCAGGCGATTGATACAGCGTGAGAGGAGAGTCAGTCGGGAGATTGATACAGCGTGAGAGGAGAGTCAGTCAGGCGATTGATACAGCGTGAGAGGAGAGTCAGTCAGGCGATTGATACAGCGTGAGAGGAGAGTCAGTCAGGCGATTGATACAGCGTGAGAGGAGAGTCAGTCAGGATTTGATACAGCGTGAGAGGAGAGTCAGTCAGGCGATTGATACAGCGTGAGAGGAGAGTCAGTCAGGCGATTGATACAGCGTGAGAGGAGAGTCAGTCAGGCGATTGAAACAGCGTGAGAGGAAGTCAGTCAGGCGATTGATACAGCGTGAGAGAAGAGTCAGTCAGGCGATTGATACAGCGTGAGAGGAGAGTCAGTCGGAGATTGATACAGCGTGAGAGGAGAGTCAGTCAGGCGATTGATACAGCGTGAGAGGAGAGTCATCAGGCGATTGATACAGCGTGAGAGGAGAGTCAGTCAGGCGATTGATACAGCGTGAGAGGAGAGTCAGTCAGGCGATTGAAACAGCGTGAGAGGAGAGTCAGTCAGGCGATTGATACAGCGTGAGAGGAGAGTCAGTCGGGAGATTGATACAGCGTGAGAGGAGAGTCAGTCAGGAGATTGATACAGCGTGAGAGGAGAGACAGTCAGGAGATTGATACAGCGTGAGAGGAGAGTCAGTCAGGCGATTGATACAGCATGAGAGGAGAGTCAGTCAGGCGATTGATACAGCGTGAGAGGAGAGTCAGTCAGCGATTGATACAGCGTGAGAGGAGAGTCAGTCAGCGATTGATACAGCGTGAGAGAAGAGTCAGTCAGGCGATTGATACAGCGTGAGAGGAGAGTCAGTCGGGAGATTGATACAGCGTGAGAGGAGAGTCAGTCAGGCGATTGATACAGCGTGAGAGGAGAGTCAGTCAGGCGATTGATACAGCGTGAGAGGAGAGTCAGTCAGGCGATTGATACAGCGTGAGAGGAGAGTCAGTCAGGCAATTGATACAGCGTGAGAGGAGAGTCAGTCAGGCGATTGATACAGCGTGAGAGGAGAGTCAGTCAGGAGATTGATACAGCGTGAGAGGAGAGTCAGTCGGAGATTGATACAGCGTGAGAGGAGAGTCAGTCGGGTGGATGATAACAGCGTGAGAGGAGAGTCAGTCAGGCGATTGATACAGCGTGAGAGGAGAGTCAGTCAGGCGATTGATGCAGCGTGTGAGGAGAGTCAGTCAGCGATTGATACAGTGTGAGAGGAGACTCAGTCGGGTGATTGAAAACAGCGTGAGAAGGGAGTCAGTCGGGTGATTGAAAACAGCGCTAGAGGAGAAGAAATCAGGTGATTCAAAGCAGCCTGAGAGGAGAGATGTTTTGGAGATTGAAACAGTGACAGAAAGAGGATTGGGAGATTGAAAACAGTGCGAGTGGAGAGTCAGTCAAGAGATTTAAAACAGCGCAGGAGAGAGTCAGTCATTGGATTGAAAAGAGTGTGAGAAGGGAGTCAATCGGAGATTGAAAACAGCGCCAGTTGAGAGGTGATTGGGAGATTGATATCAGTGCGAGAGTAGAGTCAGTTGGAGAGTCAAAACAGCGCGGGGGAGAGATGATTGGGAGATTGAAAACAGTGCGAGGGATAGTCAGTCATGAGATTGAAAACAGGCCAGAGCCGAGTCAGTAGTGGATTCAGAAGAGTGCGAGAGGAAAGGTGATTAGGGATTAAAAGCAGCGCAAAATGGGAATCAGTCGGGCGATTGAATACAGCGCGAGATGAGAGTCAGTTGGGAGACTGAAAAGAACGTGAGAGCAGAGGAGAGGAGATTGAAAACAACATGAGGAAGAGTCAGTCGGAGGTTGAAAACAACGTGCGAGAGGAGACTGAGTCAGGAGATAAAACAGCATGGGGGTAAGAGATTGGGAGATTGAAAACAGCTCGAGATGAGATTCAGTTTGGAGACTGAAAATAGGACGAGAGGGGAGTCGGTCAGGAGATTGAAAACAGCATGGGATGAGAGTCGGTCAGCAGATTGAAAACACCATGAGCGCAAAGTCAGTCAGGAGATTGTATACAGTGCGAGAGGAGAGACATTCAGGAGATTGAAAGTGTGAGAGGAATTCAGTCGGGTGGATGATAACAGCGTGAGAAAAAAGTCAGACAAAAGATTGAAAACAGCATGAGAGGAGAGGTGATTGGAGATTAAAAACAGTGCGAGATGAGTGTAAGTCGCGAGATTCAAAACTGCGTGAGAGAAGAGGTGAAAAGTTGATTGAAAACGCGCCAGATGAGAGTCAGTTGGCGATTGAAAACAGCGTGAGAAGGCAGTCAATCGGGACATTGAAAACAGCATGAGAGGAGAGATGATTGGGAGATTGAAAACAGCACGACAGAAATATAATTGGAAGATTGAAATCAGTGCTAGATGAGAGTCAGGCAAGCAATTTAAAACAGTGTGGGAGGAGAGTCAATCATTGGATTGTAAAGTGCGTGAGAAGGGATTCAATTGGAGATTGAGAACAGCACGAGAGGAGAGTCAGTCAGGAGAATGAAAACAGCATGAAGGAGATTCATTTGGGATCGAAAAAAACGCAAGAAGAGAGTCAGTTGGAGATTGAAAACAGTGTGAGAGGAGAGGTGATTGGGCGATTGATAAAAAGCAAGGGTGAATCAGTGGTGAGATTGAAAACAGCGCCAGAGCAGAGTCAGTCGGGGGTTTCAGAAAAGTGCGAGAGGAGAGGTGATTGGAGATTTAAATGAGCGCAAAATGGGAGTCAGTTGGGCGATTGAATACAGTGCGAGATAACAGTCAGTTGGGAGATTGAAAAGAGCGTAAGAGGAGAGGAGAGGAGATTGAATACAACGTGAGGGAAGAGTCAATCGGCAGATTAAAAACAACGTGAGAGGAGAGGTGATTGGGAGATTGAAAACAGCTCGAGATGAGATTCAGTTTGGGGATTGAAAATAGGACGAGAGGGGAGTAGGTCGTGAGATTGAAAACAGCATGAGAGGAGAGTCAGTTGGGAGATTGTAAAACAATGCGAGAGGAGTTTCATTCGTGAGATAGAAAACTAGAGCAAAGCAGAGTCAGTCGGGAGACTCAGAAGTGCGCGAGAGGCGAAGGAGTTTAGGGGATTAAATATAGCACAAAATGGAGTCAGTTGGCGATTGAAGACAGTGCGAGAGGAGAGTCAGTGAGAGATTGAAGAGAGTGTCAGAGGAGAAGAGAGGAGATTGAATACAGGGCGAGAGGAAAGTCTGTCAGGAAATTGAAAACATCGGAGAGGAGAGTCATTCTGGAGTTTGAAAACAGCGCAAGAGAAGTCTCTGTCGGGAGATTGAAAACAACGCAAGAGGAGAGTGAGTTGGGAGTTGAACTAAGCACGAGGGGACAGTCAGTCAGGAGATTGAAAACAGCGTGAAAAGAGATGTGTTTGGCAGATTGAAAACAGCGTGCGAGGATCGTCATTCAGGAGATTGAAAAAAATGAAAGAAGAGAGTCAGTTGGGAGTTTGAAAACAGTGCGTGAGGAGAGTCAGTCAGAGATTTAATACAGCGAGAGTGCTGAGTCATTCGTGAGATTTTAAACAGGGCCAGAGCAGAGTCAGTCGGGAGACTCAGAAGAGCGCGAGAGGACCGATGATTGGGGGATTAAAAACAGCGCAAAATGGAGTCAGTCGCGAGATTGAAGACAACGTGAGAAGAGAGTCTTTCGGGAGACTGAATACAGCGCGAGGGGTGAGTCATTCATGAGATTGAAAACAGGGCAGAGCAGAGTCAGTCGGGGGACTCAGACTAGCATGTGAGGAGATTGATTGGGGATTAAAGACAGCGCAAAATGGGAGTCAGTCGCGAGATTGAAAAGAGCGTGAGAGGCGAGGAGAGGAGATTGAAAACAACGTGAGGGAAGAGTCAGTCGGGAGATTGAAAACAGTGCGAGAGGAGAGTCAGTGGGAGATTAAGAACAGCGTGAGAGCAGAATCAGTCCAGAGATTGAAAACAGCACGAGAGGAGAGGTGATTTTGAGGTTGAAAGCAGCGTGAGAGTAGAGTCAGTCAGGAGATTGAAAACTGTGCGAGAGGAGAGGAGATTGGGAGATTCAAAACAGCACGAGAGTAGAGTAAGTCAGGAGACTCAAAACACGCGAGAGAGCAGAGGTGATTAGGAGATTGAAAACAGCGCGAGAAGAGAGTCGGTCGGGAGATTGGAAACAGCGCGAGAAGAGTTAGTCTTGAGCATGAAAACAGCGTGAGACGAGTGTCAGTCAGGAGATTGAAACCAGCGCGAGTGGAGAGTGATTGGAAGATTGAAAACGGCACGAGAGGAGAGTCGGTTGGGAGATTGAATGCAGCGCGAGAGGAGAGTCGGTTGGGAGATTGAATGCAGCGCGAGAGGAGAGTCAGTCAGAAGATTAAAAACAGCGAGAGAGGAAGACAGACCAGAGATAGAAAACAGCGCGAGAGGAGAGTCGGACAGGATATTGAAAACATCGAGAGAGGAGAATCAGTCTGTACTTGGAAACAGGGCGAGCGGAGAGTCTGTGCTGAGCTTGAAAACATAGCCAGAGGAGAGTTTGTCAGGATTTGAAATCAGCGCGAGGGGACAGTCAGTCAGGAGATTGAAAAGAGCGTCAGAGGAGATTAGAGTAGATTGAATACAACACGAGGGAGAGTCATTTGGGAACTTGTAAACAGTGATAGAGGAAAGTCAGTCAGGAGAGAAAAATACAGTGTGAGAGGAGAGGTGATTGGGAGATTGAAAACAGCGCGAGAGGAGAGTCTTTCAGTAGATTGAAAACAGCGCGAGAGGAGAGTCAGTCAGGAGATTGAAAACAGCGCGAGAGGAGAGGTGATTGGGAGATTGTAAACAGCGTGAGAGGAGAGTCGGTTGTGAGATTGAAAACAGTGCGAGAGGAGAATCGGTCGTGAGATTGAATCCAATGCAATAGGAGAGTCAGAAGGGAGGCTGAAAACAGCACGGGAGAGGAGTCGGTTGTGAGATTGAAAACATGCAGAGAGAGAGAAGTGATTGGGAGATAGAAAACAGCACGAGATGAGAGTCAGTCTGGAGATTGAAAACTGCTCGAGAGGAGAGTCAGTCTGGAGATTGAAAACAGCGCGAGTGGAGAGTCTTTCAGAAGATTGAAAACAGCGTGAGAGGAGAGTCTTTCAGGAGATTGAAAACAGCGCAAGGGTAGTCAGTCGTGAGATTAAAAACAGGGCCAGAGCAGAGTCATTTGGGACTCAGAAAACAGCAAGAGGGGAGGTGATTGGGGGATTACATACAGCACAAAATGGGAGTCATTGGGCGAGTGAAGAAAGCGCGAGTAGAGAGTCAGTCAGAGATTGAAAAGACCATGAGAGGAGAGGAGAGGACATTGAAAACAACGCGAAGGGAGAATCCGCCGGGAGATTAAAAACAGCTTTTGAGGAGCATCAGTCCGGAGATTGTAAACAGCGTGAGGGGAGAAGTGATTGGGAGATTGAAAACAGCACGAGAGCAGATTCGGTCGGAGAATGAAAATAGCACGAGAGGAGAGTCGTCGGAGATTGAATACAGCGCGAGAGGAGATGTGATTGGGAGTTTGAAAACAGCACGAGAGGAGAGACAGACGGGAGATTGAAAACACCGTGAGAGGACAGTCTGTCAGGAGATTGAAAACAGCGTGAGAGGAGAGGTGATTGGGAGACTGAAAACAGTGCAGAGGTGAGTCGGTTGTGAGATTGAAAATAGCACGAGAGGGAAATCGGTCCTGAGATTGAATCCAGTGTGATAGCAGAGTCAGAAGGGAGGGTGAAAACAGCACAAGAGGAATGTCAGTCGGGATTCTGAAATTAGCTCGAGATGACAGTCTGTTGGGAGATTGAAAATAACACGAGAGGAGAGTAGTTGGGAGATTGAAGCCAGCACGAGAGGCGAGTCGGACGGGATATAGAAAACAGCGTGAGTGGGGAGTCAGTGGGAGATTGAAAACAGGCGAGAGGAGAGTCAGTCTGGAGATTGAAAACAGCTCGAGAGGAGACGTGATTGGGAGGTTGAAAACAGCACGAGAAGAGAGACAGACGGGGGTTTGAAAACACCGTGAGAGGATAGTCTGTCGGTACATTGAAAACAACGTGAGAGGAGAATCAGTCCGGAGATTGAAAACAGCGTGAGAGGAGAGTCGGTTGTGAGATTGAAAAAGCACGAGAGGAGAGACAGACAGGAGATTGAAAACAACGTGAGAAGAGTCATTCTGGAGTTTGAAAACAGTGCGAGAGGAGAGTCTGTCGTCAGATTGAATACAGCACGAGAGGAGTGTCAGTCTGGAGATTGAAAGCAGCTCGAGAGGTGAGTAAATGGGAATTTGAAAACAGCACGAGAGGAGAGACAGACGGGAGATTGAAAACAGCGTGAGAAGAGAGTCGGTCAGGAGATTGAAAACATTGGGAGAGGAGAGTCATTCTGAGTTTGAAAACAGTACGAGAGAAGAATCTGTAAGGACACTGAAAACAACCCGAGAGGAGAGTCAGTTGGAGTTTGAAATCTGCGCGAGGGGACAGTCAGTCAGGAGTTTGAAAAGAGCGTCAGAGTAGAGGAGAGGAGATTGAAAACAACGCGAAGGAAGAGTCATTCGGGAAATTCAGAGCAGTGCGAGAGGAGAGTCAGTCAGGAGATTGAAAAGAGCATCAGAGGAGAAGAGTGGAGAGTCAAAACATCGCAAGGGGAGAGTCTTTCCGGAAACTGAAAACAGTGCGAGAGGAGGGTAAGTCGGGAGATTCAGAAGTGCGCGAGACGAGAGGTGTTTGGGGGATTAAGAACAGCGAGAAAGGAGAGCCAGTCAGGAGATTGAAAAGAGCATTGGAGGAGAGAGGAGGCAATTGAAAACAACGATAGGCGTGAGTCAGTCCGGAAATTGAAAACAGTGCGAGAGGAGAATCTTTCGTGAGATTACAAACAGTCGAGAGGAGAGTCAGTCGGCAGATTGAAAGCTTCGCGAGAGAAGAGGTGATTGGGAGATTGAAAACAGCACGAGAGGAGAGTCTTTCAGGAGATTGAAAACAGCGCGAGAGGAGAGTCTTTTAGGAGATTGAAAACAGCGCGAGAGGAGAGTCTTTCAGGAGATTGAAAACAGCGCGAGAGGAGAGTCTTTCAGGAGATTGAAAACAGCGCGAGAGGAGAGTCTTTCAGAAGATTGAAAACAGTGCGAGAGGAGAGTCTTTCAGGAGATTGAAAACAGCGTGAGAGGGGAGACAGTCAGGAGATTGAAACACGTGAGAGGAGAGTCTTTCAGAAGATTGAAAACAGCGCGAGAGGAGAGTCTTTCAGGAGATTGAAAACAGCGCAAGAGGAGAGTCTTTCAGGAGATTGAAAACAGCGCAAGAGGAGAGTCTTTCAGGAGATTGAAAACAGCGCAAGAGGAGAGTCTTTCAGAAGATTGAAAACAGCGTGAGAGGAGAGTCTTTCAGGAGATTGAAAACAGCGCAAGAGGAGAGTCTTTCAGGAGATTGAAAACAGCGTGAGAGGAGAGTCTTTCAGGAGATTGAAAACAGCGTGAGAGGAGAGTCTTTCAGAAGATTGAAAACAGCGCGAGGAGAGTCTTTCAGGAGATTGAAAACAGCGCAAGAGGAGAGTCTTTCAGGAGATTGAAAACAGCGTGAGAGGAGAGTCTTTCAGGAGATTGAAAACAGCGCGAGAGAGGTTGAGGAGAGATTGAAAACAGCGTGAGAGGAGAGTCTTTCAGGAGATTGTAAAACAGCGCAAGGGGTAGGTCAGTCGTGAGATTAAAAACAGGGCCAGAGCAGAGTCATTTGGGAGACTCAGAAAACAGCAAGAGGGGAGGTGATTGGGGGATTACATACAGCACAAAATGGGAGTCATTCGGGCGAGTGAAGACAGCGCGAGTAGAGAGTCAGTCAGGAGATTGAAAAGATCATGAGAGGAGAGGAGAGGACATTGAAAACAACGCGAAGGGAGAATCCGTCGGGAGATTAAAAACAGCTTTTGAGTAGTATCAGTCCGAAGATTGTAATCAGCGTGAGGGGAGAAGTGATTGGAGATTGAAAACAGCACGAGAGGGGATTCGGTCGGGAGAATGAAAATAGCGCGAGAGGAGAGTCGGTCGGGAGATTGAAAACAGCGCGAGAGGAGAGTCTTTCAGAAGATTGAAAACAGTGCGAGAGGAGAGTCTTTCAGGAGATTGAAAACAGCGCAAGAGGAGTCTTTCAGGAGATTGAAAACAGCGTGAGAGGAGAGTCCTTCAGGAGATTGAAAACAGCGCGAGAGGAGAGTCTTTCAGGAGATTGAAAACAGCGTGAGAGGAGAGTCTTTCAGGAGATTGTAAACAGCGCACGGGTAGGTCAGTCGTGAGATTAAAAACAGGGCCAGAGCAGAGTCATTTGGGAGACTCAGAAAACAGCAAGAGGGGAGGTGATTGGGGGAAAACATACAGCACAAAATGGAGTCATTCGGGCGAGTGAAGACAGCGCGAGTAGAGAGTCAGTCAGGAGATTGAAAAGACCATGAGAGGAGAGGAGAGGACATTGAAAACAACGCGAAGGGAGAATCCGTCGGGAGATTAAAAACAGCTTTTGAGTAGTATCAGTCCGAAGATTGTAATCAGCGTGAGGGGAGAAGTGATTGGGAGATGAAAACAGCACGAGAGGAGATTCGGTCGGGAGAATGAATAGCGCGAGAGGAGAGTCGTCGGGAGATTGAAAACAGCGCGAGAGGAGAGTCTTTCAGAAGATTGAAAACAGTGCGAGAGGAGACTCTTTCAGAAGATTGAAAACAGTGCGAGAGGAGAGTCTTTCAGGAGATTGAAAACAGTGCGAGAGGAGAGTCTTTTAGGAGATTGAAAACAGCGCGAGAGGAAAGTCTTTCAGGAGATTGAAAACAGCGCGAGAGGAGAGTCTTTCAGGAGATTGAAAACAGTGCGAGAGGAGAGTCTTTTAGGAGATTGAAAACAGCGCGAGAGGAGAGTCTTTCAGAAGATTGAAAACAGCGCGAGAGGAGAGTCTTTTAGGAGATTGAAAACAGCGTGAGAGGGAGACAGTCAGAGATTGAAAACAGCGTGAGAGGAGAGTCTTTCAGAAGATTGAAAACAGCGCGAGAGGAGAGTCTTTCAGGAGATTGAAAACAGCGCAAGAGGAGAGTCTTTCAGGAGATTGAAAACAGCGCAAGAGGAGAGTCTTTCAGGAGATTGAAAACAGCGCAAGAGGAGAGTCTTTCAGAAGATTGAAAACAGCGCGAGAGGAGAGTCTTTCAGGAGATTGAAAACAGCGCAAGAGGAGAGTCTTTCAGGAGATTGAAAACAGCGCGAGAGGAGAGTCTTTCAGAAGATTGAAAACAGCGCGAGAGGAGAGTCTTTCAGGAGATTGAAAACAGCGCAAGAGGAGAGTCTTTCAGGAGATTGAAAACAGCGTGAGAGGAGAGTCCTTCAGGAGATTGAAAACAGCGCGAGAGGAGAGTCTTTCAGGAGATTGAAAACAGCGTGAGAGGAGAGTCTTTTAGGAGATTGAAAACAGCGTGAGAGGGGAGACAGTCAGGAGATTGAAAACAGCGTGAGAGGAGAGTCTTTCAGAAGATTGAAAACAGCGCAAGAGGAGAGTCTTTCAGGAGATTGAAAACAGCGCAAGAGGAGATTCTTTCAGGAGATTGAAAACAGCGCAAGAGGAGAGTCTTTCAGGAGATTGAAAACAGCGCAAGAGGAGAGTCTTTCAGAAGATTGAAAACAGCGCGAGAGGAGAGTCTTTCAGGAGATTGAAAACAGCGCGAGAGGAGAGTCTTTCAGAGATTGAAAACAGCGCGAGAGGAGAGTCTTTCAGGAGATTGAAAACAGCGCAAGAGGAGAGTCTTTCAGGAGATTGAAAACAGCGTGAGAGGAGAGTCCTTCAGGAGATTGAAAACAGCGCGAGAGGAGAGTCTTTCAGGAGATTGAAAACAGCGTGAGAGGAGAGTCTTTCAGGAGATTGTAAACAGCGCAAGGGTAGGTCAGTCGTGAGATTAAAAACAGGGCCAGAGCAGAGTCATTTGGGAGACTCAGAAAACAGCAAGAGGGGAGGTGATTGGGGGATTACATACAGCACAAAATGGAGTCATTCGGGCGAGTGAAGACAGCGCGAGTAGAGAGTCAGTCAGGAGATTGAAAAGACCATGAGAGGAGAGGAGAGAACATTGAAAACAACGCGAAGGGAGAATCCGTCGGGAGATTAAAAACAGCTTTTGAGTAGTATCAGTCCGAAGATTGTAATCAGCGTGAGGGAGAAGTGATTGGGAGATTGAAAACAGCACGAGAGGGGATTCGGTCGGGAGAATGAAAATAGCGCAAGAGGAGAGTCGGTCGGGAGATTGAAAACAGCGCGAGAGGAGAGTCTTTCAGAAGATTGAAAACAGTGCGAGAGGAGAGTCTTTCAGAAGATTGTAAACAGTGCGAGAGGAGAGTCTTTCAGGAGATTGAAAACAGCGCGAGAGGAGAGTCTTTTAGGAGATTGAAAACAGCGCGAGAGGAAAGTCTTTCAGGAGATTGAAAACAGCGCGAGAGGAGAGTCTTTCAGGAGATTGAAAACAGTGCGAGAGGAGAGTCTTTCAGGAGATTGAAAACAGCGCGAGAGGAGAGTCTTTCAGAAGATTGAAAACAGCGCGAGAGGAGAGTCTTTTAGGAGATTGAAAACAGCGTGAGAGGGAGACAGTCAGGAGATTGAAAACAGCGTGAGAGGAGAGTCTTTCAGAAGATTGAAAACAGCGCGAGAGGAGAGTCTTTCAGGAGATTGAAAACAGCGCGAGAGGAGAGTCTTTCAGGAGATTGAAAACAGCGCGAGAGGAGAGTCTTTCAGAAGATTGAAAACAGCGCGAGAGGAGAGTCTTTCAGGAGATTGAAAACAGCGCAAGAGGAGAGTCTTTCAGGAGATTGAAAACAGCGTGAGAGGAGAGTCCTTCAGAGATTGAAAACAGCGCGAGAGGAGAGTCTTTCAGGAGATTGAAAACAGCGTGAGAGAGAGTCTTTTAGGAGATTGAAAACAGCGTGAGAGGGAGACAGTCAGGAGATTGAAAACAGCGTGAGAGGAGAGTCTTTCAGAAGATTGAAAACAGCGCGAGAGGAGAGTCTTTCAGGAGATTGAAAACAGCGCAAGAGGAGAGCCTTTCAGGAGATTGAAAACAGCGCAAGAGGAGAGTCTTTCAGGAGATTGAAAACAGCGCAAGAGGAGAGTCTTTCAGAAGATTGAAAACAGCGCGAGAGGAGAGTCTTTCAGATTGAAAACAGCGCGAGAGGAGAGTCTTTCAGGAGATTGAAAACAGCGCGAGAGGAGAGTCTTTCAGAAGATTGAAAACAGCGCGAGAGGAGAGTCTTTCAGGAGATTGAAAACAGCGCAAGAGGAGAGTCTTTCAGGAGATTGAAAACAGCGTGAGAGGAGAGTCCTTCAGGAGATTGAAAACAGCACGAGAGGAGAGTCTTTCAGGAGATTGAAAACAGCGTGAGAGGAGAGTCTTTCAGGAGATTGTAAACAGCACAAGGGTAGGTCAGTCGTGAGATTAAAAACAGGGCCAGAGCAGAGTCATTTGGGAGACTCAGAAAACAGCAAGAGGGGAGGTGATTGGGGGATTACATACAGCACAAAATGGGAGTCATTCGGGCGAGTGAAGACAGCGCGAGTAGAGAGTCAGTCAGGAGATTGAAAAGACCATGAGAGGAGAGGAGAGGACATTGAAAACAACGCGAAGGGAGAATCCGTCGGGAGATTAAAAACAGCTTTTGAGTAGTATCAGTCCGAAGATTGTAATCAGCGTGAGGGAGAAGTGATTGGGAGATTGAAAACAGCACGAGAGGATTCGGTCGGGAGAATGAAAATAGCGCGAGAGGAGAGTCGGACGGGAGATTGAAAACAGCGCGAGAGGAGAGTCTTTCAGAAGATTGAAAACAGTGCGAGAGGAGAGTCTTTCAGAAGATTGAAAACAGTGCGAGAGGAGAGTCTTTCAGGAGATTGAAAACAGCGCGAGAGGAGAGTCTTTTAGGAGATTGAAAACAGCGCGAGAGGAAAGTCTTTCAGGAGATTGAAAACAGCGCGAGAGGAGAGTCTTTCAGGAGATTGAAAACAGTGCGAGAGGAGAGTCTTTCAGGAGATTGAAAACAGCGCGAGAGGAGAGTCTTTCAGAAGATTGAAAACAGCGCGAGAGGAGAGTCTTTTAGGAGATTGAAAACAGCGTGAGAGGGGAGACAGTCAGGAGATTGAAAACAGCGTGAGAGGAGAGTCTTTCAGAAGATTGAAAACAGCGCGAGAGGAGAGTCTTTCAGGAGATTGAAAACAGCGCAAGAGGAGAGTCTTTCAGGAGATTGAAAACAGCACAAGAGGAGAGTCTTTCAGGAGATTGAAAACAGCGCAAGAGGAGAGTCTTTCAGAAGATTGAAAACAGCGCGAGAGGAGAGTCTTTCAGGAGATTGAAAACAGCGCGAGAGAGAGTCTTTCAGGAGATTGAAAACAGCGCGAGAGGAGAGTCTTTCAGAAGATTGAAAACAGCGCGAGAGGAGAGTCTTTCAGGAGATTGAAAACAGCACAAGAGGAGAGTCTTTCAGGAGATTGAAAACAGCGCGAGAGGAGAGTCTTTTAGGAGATTGAAAACAGCGCGAGAGGAAAGTCTTTCAGGAGATTGAAAACAGCGCGAGAGGAGAGTCTTTCAGGAGATTGAAAACAGTGCGAGAGGAGAGTCTTTCAGGAGATTGAAAACAGCGCGAGAGGAGAGTCTTTCAGAAGATTGAAAACAGCGCGAGAGGAGAGTCTTTTAGGAGATTGAAAACAGCGTGAGAGGGGAGACAGTCAGGAGATTGAAAACAGCGTGAGAGGAGAGTCTTTCAGAAGATTGAAAACAGCGCGAGAGGAGAGTCTTTCAGGAGATTGAAAACAGCGCAAGAGGAGAGTCTTTCAGGAGATTGAAAACAGCGCAAGAGGAGAGTCTTTCAGAGATTGAAAACAGCGTGAGAGGAGAGTCCTTCAGGAGATTGAAAACAGCGCGAGAGGAGAGTTTTTCAGGAGATTGAAAACAGCGTGAGAGGAGAGTCTTTCAGAAGATTGAAAACAGCGCGAGAGGAGAGTCTTTCAGGAGATTGAAAACAGCGCGAGAGGAGAGTCTTTCAGGAGATTGAAAACAGCATGAGAGGAGAGTCTTTCAGGAGATTGTAAACAGCGCAAGGGGTAGGTCAGTCGTGAGATTAAAAACAGGGCCAGAGCAGAGTCATTTGGGAGACTCAGAAAACAGCAAGAGGGGAGGTGATTGGGGATTACATACAGCACAACATGGGAGTCATTCGGGCGAGTGAAGACAGCGCGAGTAGAGAGTCAGTCAGGAGATTGAAAAGACCATGAGAGGAGAGGAGAGGACATTGAAAACAATGCGAAGGGAGAATCCGTCGGGAGATTAAAAACAGCTTTTGAGTAGTGTCAGTCCGAAGATTGTAATCAGCGTGAGGGAGAAGTGATTGGGAGATTGAAAACAGCACGAGAGGAGATTCGGTCGGGAGAATGAAATAGCGCGAGAGGAGAGTCGGTCGGGAGATTGAATACAGCGCGAGAGGAGACGTGATTGGGAGATTGAAAACAGCACGAGAGGAGAGACAGACGGGAGATTGAAAACACCGTGAGAGGACAGTCTGTCGGGAGATTGAAAACAATGTGAGAGGAGAGGTTATTGGGAGATTGAAAACAGTGCGAGAGGAGAGTCGGTTGTGAGATTGAAAAATAGCACGAGAGGGAAATCGATCCTGAGATTGAATCCAGTGCGATAGCAGAGTCAGAAGGGATGGTGAAAACAGCACGAGAGGAGATTCGGTCAAGAGATTGAATACAGCACGAGAGGAGACTCAGTCTGGAGATTGAAACAGAGCATAAGGAGAGTCAGTCTGGAGATTGAAAACAGCGCGAGAGGAGAGGTGAATGGGAGTTTGAAAACAGCACGAGAGGAGAGACAGATGGGAGATTGAAAACAACGTGAGAAGAGAGTCGGTCAGGAGATTGAAAACATCTGGAGAGGAGAATCATTCTGGAGTTTGAAAACAGTGCGAGAGAAGAGTCTAAGGACATTGAAAACAACCCGAGAGGAGAGTCAGTTGGGAGTTGAAATATGCGCGAGGGGACAGTCAGTCAGGAGATTGAAAAGAGCATCAGAGGAGAAGATTGGAGAGTCAAAACATCGCAAGGGGAGAGTAATTCGGGAAACTGAAAACAGTGCGAGAGGAGGGTTAGTCGGGAGATTAAAAACAGTGTCAAAGGAGATTCTTTTGAGAGATTGAAAACAGTGCAAGGGAGAGTCAGTCATGACATTCAAAATAGTGCAAGAGTAGAGTCAGTAGCGAGATTCAGAAGTGCGTGAGAGGAGAGGTGATTGGGGGATTAAGAACAGCGAGAAAGGAGAGCCAGTCAGGAGATTGAAAAGAGCATTGGAGGAGAGAGGAGGGGATTGAAAACAACGCAATGCGTGAGTCATTCCGGAAATTGAAAACAGTGTGATAGGAGAGTCAGTCAGCAGATTGAAAGCTCCATGAGAAAGAGGTGATTGGGAGATTGAAAACAGTACAAGAGCAGAGTCAGTGTGGAGATAGAAAACATCGCGAGAGGGAGTCAGTTGGGAAATTGAAATCAGCGCGAGAGGAGAGTCAGTTGGGAGATTGAAATCAGCGCGAGAGGAGAGGCGATTGGGAGATTGAAAATTGCACGAGAGGAGAGGCGGTCGGGTGATTCAAAACATTGTGAAAGGAGAGTCAGTTGGGAGATTGAAAACAGTGTGAGGGTGGAGGTGATTGGGAGATTGAAAACAGCATGAGAGGAGTTTTGGTCGGGAGATTGAAAACAGCGCGAGAGGAGAGACAGTCAGGAGATTGAAAACAGCGCGAGAGGAGAGTCTTTCAGAAGATTGAAAACAGTGCAAGAGGAGAGTCTTTCAGGAGATTGAAAACAGCGCGAGAGGAGAGTCAGTCAGGAGATTGAAAACAGCGCGAGAGGAGAGTCTTTCAGAAGATTGAAAACAGCGCGAGATGAGAGTCTTTCAGGAGATTGAAAACAGCGCGAGAGGAGAGTCAGTGAGGAGATTGAAAACAGCGCGAGAGGAGAGTCTTTCAGAAGATTGAAAACAGCGCGAGATGAGAGTCTTTCAGGAGATTGAAAACAGCGCGAGAGGAGAGTCAGTCAGGAGATTGAAAACAGCGCGAGAGGAGAGACAGTCGGAGATTGAAAACAGCGCGAGAGGAGAGTCTTTCAGAAGATTGAAAACAGCGCGAGATGAGAGTCTTTCAGGAGATTGAAAACAGCGCTAGAGGAGATCAGTCAGGAGATTGAAAACAGCGCGAGAGGAGAGTCAGTCAGGAGATTGAAAACAGCGCGAGAGGAGAGTCAGTCAGGAGGAGATTGAAAACAACGCGAGTGGAGAGTCTTTCAGAAGATTGAAAACAGCGCGAGAGGAGAGTCTTTCAGGAGATTGAAAACAGCGCGAGAGGAGAGGTGATTGGGAATTGTAAACAGCGTGAGAGGAGAGTCGGTTGTGAGATTGAAAACAGTGCGAGAGGAGAATCGGTCGTGGGATTGAATCCAATGCAATAGGAGAGTCAGAAGGGAGGCTGAAAACAGCACGGGAGAGGAGTCGGTTGCGAGATTGAAAACAGTGCGAGAGGAGAATCGGTCGTGGGATTGAATCCAATGCAATAGGAGAGTCAGAAGGGAGGCTGAAAACAGCACGGGAGAGGAGTTGGTTGCGAGATTGAAAACAGTGCGAGAGGAGAAGTGATTGGGAGATAGAAAACAGCACGAGACGAGAGTCAGTCTGGAGATTGAAAACAGCACGAGACGAGAGTCAGTCTGGAGATTGAGAACAGCTCGAGAGGAGAGTCAGTCAGGAGATTGAAAACAGCGCGAGAGGAGAGTCAGTCAGGAGATTAAAAACAGCGCGAGAGGAGAGTCTGTCTGGAGATTGAAAACAGCACGAGAGGAGTGTTGGTCGGGAGATTGAAAACTGCTCGAGAGGAGAGTCAGTCAGGAGATTGAAAACAGCGCGAAAGGAGAGTCTGTCTGGAGATTGAAAACAGCTCGAGAGGAGAGGTGATTGGGAGTTTGAAAAAGCACGAGAGGAGAGACAGACAGGAGATTGAAAACAGCGTGAGAAGAGAGTCATTCTGGAGTTTGAAAACAGTGCGAGAGAGAGTCTGTAAGGAGATTGAAAACAACGCGAGAGGAGAGGCAGTTGGGAGTTGAAATCTGTGCGAGGGACAGTCAGTTAGGAGATTGAAAAGAGAGTCAGAGTAGAGCAGAGGAGATTGAAAACAACGCGAAGGAAGAGTCATTCGGGAAATTCAAAGCAGTGCAAGAGGAAGGTAAGTCGGGAGATTAAAGACAGTGTCAAAGGAGATTCTCTTGAGAGACTGAAAACAGCGCAAGGGGAGAGTCAGTCATGATTTCAAAACAGTGCGAGAGGAGAGTCAGTAGCGTGATTCAGAAGTGCGTGAGAGGAGAGGTGATTGGGGGATTAAGAAGACCGAGAAAGGAGAGCCAGTCGGGAGATTGAAAAGAGCGTCGGAGGATAGAGGAGGGGTTTGAAAACAATGCCAGGCGTGAGTCATTCCGGAAATTGAAAACAGCACGAGAGGTAGTCGGTCGGCAGATTGAATACAGCGCAAGAGGAGAGTCTGTCTGGAGATTGAAAACAGCGCGAGAGGAGAGTCAGTCAGGAGATTGAAAACAGAGAGAGAGGAGAGTCAGTCTGCAGATTGAAAACCGTATGAGAGGAGAGGGGATTGGGAGCTTGAAAACAGCGCAAGAGGATAGACAGAAGGGAGATTGAAAACAGCGCAAGAGGATAGACAGAAGGGAGATTGAAAACAGCATGAGAGGATAGACAGAAGGGAGATTGAAAACAGCATGAGAGGATAGACAGAAGGGAGATTGAAAACAGCGCGAGAGGATAGACAGAAGGGAGATTGAAAACAGCATGAGAGGATAGACAGAAGGGAGATTGAAAACAGCGCAAGAGGATAGACAGAAGGGAGATTGAAAACAGCATGAGAGGATAGACAGAAGGGAGATTGAAAACAGCAAGAGGATAGACAGAAGGGAGATTGAAAACAGCGCAAGAGGATAGACAGAAGGGAGATTGAAAACAGCGCAAGAGGATAGACAGAAGGGAGATTGAAAACAGCATGAGAGGATAGACAGAAGGGAGCTTGAAAACAGCGCGAGAGGATAGACAGAAGGGAGATTGAAAACAGCGCGAGAGGATAGACAGAAGGGAGATTGAAAACAGCATGAGAGGATAGACAGAAGGGAGATTGAAAACAGCATGAGAATATAGACAGAAGGGAGATTGAAAACAGCGCGAGAGGATAGACAGAAGGAGATTGAAACACGCAAGAGGATAGACAGAAGGGAGATTGAAAACAGCGCGAGAGGATAGACAGAAGGGAGATTGAAAACAGCATGAGAGGATAGACAGAAGGAGATTGAAAACAGCATGAGAGGATAGACAGAAGGGAGATTGAAAACAGCGCGAGAGGATAGACAGAAGGGAGATTGAAAACAGCATGAGAGGATAGACAGAAGGGAGATTGAAAACAGCATGAGAGGATAGACAGAAGGGAGATTGAAAACAGCGCAAGAGGATAGACAGAAGGGAGATTGAAAACAGCGCGAGAGGATAGACAGAAGGGAGCTTGAAAACAGCATGAGAGGATAGACAGAAGGGAGATTGAAAACAGCATGAGAGGATAGACAGAAGGAGATTGAAAACAGCATGAGAGGATAGACAGAAGGGAGATTGAAAACAGCGCAAGAGGATAGACAGAAGGGAGATTGAAAACAGCATGAGAGGATAGACAGAAGGGAGATTGAAAACAGCATGAGAGGATAGACAGAAGGGAGATTGAAAACAGCGCAAGAGGATAGACAGAAGGGAGATTGAAAACAGCATGAGAGGATAGACAGAAGGGAGCTTGAAAACAGCGCGAGAGGATAGACAGAAGGGAGATTGAAAACAGCGCGAGAGGATAGACAGAAGGGAGATTGAAAACAGCATGAGAGGATAGACAGAAGGGAGATTGAAAACAGCATGAGAGGATAGACAGAAGGGAGATTGAAAACAGCATGAGAGGATAGACAGAAGGAGATTGAAAACAGCGCGAGAGGATAGACAGAAGGGAGCTTGAAAACAGCGCGAGAGGATAGACAGAAGGGAGATTGAAAACAGCGCGAGAGGATAGACAGAAGGGAGATTGAAAACAGCGCGAGAGGATAGACAGAAGGGAGATTGAAAACAGCATGAGAGGATAGACAGAAGGGAGATTGAAAACAGCGCGAGAGGATAGACAGAAGGGAGATTGAAAACAGCGCAAGAGGATAGACAGAAGGAGATTGAAAACAGCATGAGAGGATAGACAGAAGGGAGCTTGAAAACAGCGCGAGAGGATAGACAGAAGGGAGATTGAAAACAGCATGAGAGGATAGACAGAAGGGAGATTGAAAACAGCGCAAGAGGATAGACAGAAGGGAGATTGAAAACAGCGCAAGAGGATAGACAGAAGGGAGCTTGAAAACAGCGCAAGAGGATAGACAGAAGGGAGATTGAAAACAGCGCGAGAGGATAGACAGAAGGGAGATTGAAAACAGCGCGAGAGGATAGACAGAAGGGAGATGAAAACAGCGCGAGAGGATAGACAGAAGGGAGATTGAAAACAGCATGAGAGGATAGACAGAAGGGAGATTGAAAACAGCATGAGAGGATAGACAGAAGGGAGATTGAAAACAGCATGAGAGGATAGACAGAAGGGAGATTGAAAACAGCGCGAGAGGATAGACAGAAGGGAGCTTGAAAAACAGCATGAGAGGATAGACAGAAGGGAGATTGAAAACAGCATGAGAGGATAGACAGAAGGGAGATTGAAAACAGCGCGAGAGGATAGACAGAAGGAGCTTGAAAACAGCATGAGAGGATAGACAGAAGGGAGATTGAAAACAGCATGAGAGGATAGACAGAAGGGAGATTGAAAACAGCGCGAGAGGATAGACAGAAGGGAGCTTGAAAACAGCGCGAGAGGATAGACAGAAGGGAGATTGAAAACAGCGCGAGAGGATAGACAGAAGGGAGATTGAAAACAGCGCGAGAGGATAGACAGAAGGGAGATTGAAAACAGCGCGAGAGGATAGACAGAAGGGAGATTGAAAACAGCGCAAGAGGATAGACAGAAGGGAGATTGAAAACAGCATGAGAGGATAGACAGAAGGGAGATTGAAAACAGCGCGAGAGGATAGACAGAAGGGAGATTGAAAACAGCATGAGAGGATAGACAGAAGGGAGATTGAAAACAGCGCAAGAGGATAGACAGAAGGGAGATTGAAAACAGCGCAAGAGGATAGACAGAAGGGAGCTTGAAAACAGCGCGAGAGGATAGACAGAAGGGAGATTGAAAACAGCATGAGAGGATAGACAGAAGGGAGATTGAAAACAGCGCGCGAGAGGATAGACAGAAGGGAGATTGAAAACAGCATGAGAGGATAGACAGAAAGGGAGATTGAAAACAGCGCGAGAGATAGACAGAAGGGAGATTGAAAACAGCATGAGAGGATAGACAGAAGGGAGATTGAAAACAGCATGAGAGGATAGACAGAAGGGAGATTGAAAACAGCGCAGAGGATAGACAGAAGGGAGATTGAAAACAGCGCGAGAGGATAGACAGAAGGGAGATTGAAAACAGCGCAAGAGGATAGACAGAAGGGAGATTGAAAACAGCGCGAGAGGATAGACAGAAGGGAGATTGAAAACAGCATGAGAGGATAGACAAAGGAGATTGAAAACAGCGCAAGGGATAGACAGAAGGGAGATTGAAAACAGCGCAAGAGGATAGACAGAAGGGAGATTGAAAACAGCGCAAGAGGATAGACAGAAGGGAGATTGAAAAACAGCGCAAGAGGATAGACAGAAGGGAGATTGAAAACAGCGCAAGAGGATAGACAGAAGGGAGATTGAAAACAGCATGAGAGGATAGACAGAAGGGAGATTGAAAACAGCATGAGAGGATAGACAGAAGGGAGATTGAAAACAGCGCAAGAGGATAGACAGAAGGGAGATTGAAAACAGCGCAAGAGGATAGACAGAAGGGAGATTGAAAACAGCATGAGATAGACAGAAGGGAGATTGAAAACAGCATGAGAGGATAGACAGAAGGGAGATTGAAAACAGCGCGAGAGGATAGACAGAAGGGAGATTTAAAACAGCATGAGAGGATAGACAGAAGGGAGATTGAAAACAGCATGAGAGGATAGACAGAAGGGAGATTGAAAACAGCATGAGAGGATAGACAGAAGGGAGATTGAAAACAGCGCAAAGGATAGACAGAAGGGAGATTGAAAACAGCATGAGAGGATAGACAGAAGGGAGATTGAAAACAGCATGAGAGGATAGACAGAAGGGAGATTGAAAACAGCGCAAGAGGATAGACAGAAGGGAGATTGAAAACAGCATGAGAGGATAGACAGAAGGGAGATTGAAAACAGCATGAGAGGATAGACAGAAGGGAGATTGAAAACAGCATGAGAGGATAGACAGAAGGGAGATTGAAAACAGCATGAGAGGATAGACAGAAGGGAGATTGAAAACAGCGCGAGAGGATAGACAGAAGGGAGATTGAAAACAGCATGAGAGGATAGACAGAAGGGAGATTGAAAACAGCATGAGAGGATAGACAGAAGGGAGATTGAAAACAGCGCGAGAGGATAGACAGAAGGGAGATTGAAAACAGCGCGAGAGGATAGACAGAAGGGAGATTGAAAACAGCATGAGAGGATAGACAGAAGGGAGATTGAAAACAGCGCGAGAGGATAGACAGAAGGGAGATTGAAAACAGCGCGAGAGGATAGACAGAAGGAGATTGAAAACAGCGCGAGAGGATAAGACAGAAGGGGGATTGAAACACGCGAGAGGATAGACAGAAGGGAGATTGAAAACAGCGAGAGGATAGACAGAAGGGAGATTGAAAACAGCCGAGAGGATAGACAGAAGGGAGATTGAAAACAGCGCGAGAGGATAGACAGAAGGGAGATTGAAAACAGCGCGAGAGGATAGACAGAAGGGAGATTGAAAACAGCATGAGAGGATAGACAGAAGGGAGATTGAAAACAGCATGAGAGGATAGACAGAAGGGAGATTGAAAACAGCATGAGAGGATAGACAGAAGGGAGATTGAAAACAGCATGAGAGGATAGACAGAAGGGAGATTGAAAACAGCGGCGAGAGGATAGACAGAAGGGAGATTGAAAACAGCATGAGAGGATAGACAGAAGGGAGATTGAAAACAGCATGAGAGGATAGACAGAAGGGAGATTGAAAAAACATGAGAGGATAGACAGAAGGGAGATTGAAAACAGCATGAGAGGATAGACAGAAGGGAGATTGAAAACAGCATGAGAGGATAGACAGAAGGGAGATTGAAAACAGCATGAGAGATAGACAGAAGGGAGATTGAAAACAGCGCGAGAGGATAGACAGAAGGGAGATTGAAAACAGCATGAGAGGATAGACAGAAGGGAGATTGAAAACAGCGCGAGAGGATAGACAGAAGGGAGATTGAAAACAGCGCGAGAGGATAGACAGAAGGGAGATTGAAAACAGCATGAGAGGATAGACAGAAAGGGAGATTGAAAACAGCGCGAGAGGATAAACAGAAGGGAGATTGAAAACAGCATGAGAGGATAGACAGAAGGGAGATTGAAAACAGCATGAGAGGATAGACAGAAGGGAGATTGAAAACAGCGCGAGAGGATAGACAGAAGGGAGATTGAAAACAGCGCGAGAGGATAGACAGAAGGGAGATTGAAAACACGCGAGAGGATAGACAGAAGGAGATTGAAAACAGCATGAGAGGATAGACAGAAGGGAGATTGAAAACAGCATGAGAGGATAGACAGAAGGGAGATTGAAAACAGCATGAGAGGATAGACAGAAGGGAGATTGAAAACAGCATGAGAGGATAGACAGAAGGAGATTGAAAACAGCATGAGAGGATAGACAGAAGGGAGAGCTTGAAAACAGCGCGAGAGGATAGACAGAAGGGAGATTGAAAACAGCATGAGAGGATAGACAGAAGGGAGATTGAAAACAGCATGAGAGGATAGACAGAAGGGAGATTGAAAACAGCATGAGAGGATAGACAGAAGGGAGATTGAAAACAGCATGAGAGGATAGACAGAAGGGAGATTGAAAACAGCATGAGAGGATAGACAGAAGGGAGATTGAAAACAGCATGAGAGGATAGACAGAAGGGAGATTGAAAACAGCATGAGAGGATAGACAGAAGGGAGATTGAAAACAGCATGAGAGGATAGACAGAAGGGATTGAAAACAGCAGGGGGGCAGGGGAAGGGATAGACAGATGAGGGGGGGAGATTGAAAACAGCAGCGAGAGATAGACAGAAGGGAGATTGAAAACAGCATGAGAGATAGACAGAAGGGAGATTGAAAACAGCATGAGAGGATAGACAGAAGGGAGATTGAAAACAGCGCGAGAGGATAGACAGAAGGGAGATTGAAAACAGCGCGAGAGGATAGACAGAAGGGATTTGAAAACAGCATGAGAGGATAGACAGAGGGAGATTGAAAACAGCATGAGAGGATAGACAGAAGGGAGATTGAAAACAGCATGAGAGGATAGACAGAAGGGAGATTGAAAACAGCATGAGAGGATAGACAAAGGGAGATTGGAAAAACAGCGCGAGAGGATAGACAGAAGGGAGATTGAAAACAGCATGAGAGGATAGACAGAAGGGAGATTGAAAACAGCATGAGAGGATAGACAGAAGGGAGATTGAAAACAGCGCGAGAGATAGACAGAAGGGAGATTGAAAACAGCATGAGAGGATAGACAGAAGGAGATTGAAAACAGCATGAGAGGATAGACAGAAGGGAGATTGAAAACAGCATGAGAGGATAGACAGAAGGGAGATTGAAAACAGCATGAGAGGATAGACAGAGGGAGATTGAAAACAGCATGAGAGGATAGACAGAAGGAGATTGAAAACAGCATGAGAGGATAGACAGAAGGGAGATTGAAAACAGCATGAGAGGATAGACAGAAGGGAGATTGAAAACAGCATGAGAGGATAGACAGAAGGGAGATTGAAAACAGCATGAGAGGATAGACAGAAGGGAGATTGAAAACAGCATGAGAGGATAGACAGAAGGGAGATTGAAAACAGCGCGAGAGGATAGACAGAAGGGAGATTGAAAACAGCATGAGAGGAGATAGACAGAAGGGAGATTGAAAACAGCATGAGAGGATAGACAGAAGGAGATTGAAAACAGCATGAGAGATAGACAGAAGGGAGATTGAAAACAGCATGAGAGGATAGACAGAAGGGAGATTGAAAACAGCATGAGAGGATAGACAGAAGGGAGATTGAAAACAGCATGAGAGGATAGACAGAAGGAGATTGAAAACAGCGCGAGAGGATAGACAAAGGGAGATTGAAAACAGCGCGAGAGGATAGACAGAAGGGAGATTGAAAACAGCATGAGAGGATAGACAGAAGGAGATTGAAAACAGCATGAGAGGATAGACAGAAGGGAGATTGAAAACAGCATGAGAGGATAGACAGAAGGGAGATTGAAAACAGCATGAGAGGATAGACAGAAGGGAGATTGAAAACAGCATGAAGAGGATAGACAGAAGGGAGATTGAAAACAGCGCGAGAGGATAGACAGAAGGGAGATTGAAAACAGCATGAGAGGATAGACAGAAGGGAGATTGAAAACAGCATGAGAGGATAGACAGAAGGGAGATTGAAAACAGCATGAAGGATAGACAGAAGGGAGATTGAAAACAGCATGAGAGGATAGACAGAAGGGAGATTGAAAACAGCATGAGAGATAGACAGAAGGAGATTGAAAACAGCATGAGAGGATAGACAGAAGGAGATTGAAAACAGCATGAGAGGATAGACAGAAGGGAGATTGAAAACAGCGCGAGAGGATAGACAGAAGGGAGATTGAAAACAGCATGAGAGGATAACAGAAGGAGATTGAAAACAGCATGAGAGGATAGACAGAAGGGAGATTGAAAACAGCATGAGAATTAGACAGAAGGGAGATTGAAAACAGCATGAGAGATAGACAGAAGGGAGATTGAAAACAGCGCGAGAGATAGACAGAAGGGAGATTGAAAACAGCGCGAGAGGATAGACAGAAGGGAGATTGAAAACAGCATGAGAGGATAGACAGAAGGGAGATTGAAAACAGCATGAGAGGATAGACAGAAGGGAGATTGAAAACAGCATGAGAGGATAGACAGAAGGGAGATTGAAAACAGCGCGAGAGGATAGACAGAAGGGAGATTGAAAACACATGAGAGGATAGACAGAAGGGAGATTGAAAACAGCGCGAGGAAAGGATAGACAGAGGGAGATTGAAAACAGCATGAGAGGATAGACAGAAGGTAGAATTGAAAACAGCAGAAGGATGACAGAAGATATACAGAAGGGAGAATGAAAACAGCATGAGAGGATAGACAGAAGGGAGATTGAAAACAGCATGAGAGGATAGACAGAAGGGAGATTGAAAACAGCATGAGAGGATAGACAGAAGGGAGATTGAAAACAGCATGAGAGGATAGACAGAAGGGAGATTGAAAACACATGAGAGGATAGACAGAAGGGAGATTGAAAACAGCATGAGAGGATAGACAGAAGGAGATTGAAAACAGCATGAGAGGATAGACAGAAGGGAGATTGAAAACAGCATGAGAGATAGACAGAAGGGAGATTGAAAACAGCATGAGAGGATAGAGACAGAAGGGAGATTGAAAACAGCATGAGAGGATAGACAGAAGGGAGATTGAAAACAGCATGAGAGGAAGACAGAAGGGAGGATTGAAAAACAGCGCGAGAGGATAGACAGAAGGGAGATTGAAAACAGCATGAGAGGATAGACAGAAGGGAGATTGAAAACAGCGCGAGAGGATAGACAGAAGGGAGATTGAAAACAGCATGAGAGGATAGACAGAAGGGAGATTGAAAACAGCATGAGAGGATAGACAGAATGGAGATTGAAAACAGCGCGAGAGGATAGACAGAAGGGAGATTGAAAACAGCATGAGAGGATAGACAGAAGGGAGATTGAAAACAGCGCGAGAGGATAGACAGAAGGAGATTGAAAACAGCATGAGAGGATAGACAGAAGGGAGATTGAAAAACAGCATGAGAGGATAGACAGAAGGGAGATTGAAAACAGCATGAGAGAATAGACAGAAGGGAGATTGAAAACAGCATGAGAGGATAGACAGAAGGAGATTTGAAAACAGCATGAGAGGATAGACAGAAGGGAGATTGAAAACAGCGCGAGAGGATAGACAGAAGGAGATTGAAAACAGCATGAGAGGATAGACAGAAGGGAGATTGAAAACACATGAGAGGATAGACAGAAGGGAGATTGAAAACAGCATGAGAGGATAGACAGAAGGGAGATTGAAAACAGCATGAGAGGATAGACAGAAGGGAGATTGAAAACAGCATGAGAGGATAGACAGAAGGGAGATTGAAAACAGCATGAGAGGATAGACAGAAGGGAGATTGAAAACAGCATGAGAGGATAGACAGAAGGGAGATTGAAAAACAGCCATGAGAGGATAGACAGAAGGGAGATTGAAAACAGCATGAGAGGATAGACAGAAGGAGATTGAAAACAGCATGAGAGGATAGAAAAAATTGAAAAAAAGAAGACAGAAGGGAGATTGAAAACAGCAATAAGAGATAGACAGAAGGGAGATTGAAAACAGCATGAGAGGATAGACAGAAGGGAGATTGAAAACAGCGCGAGAGGATAGACAGAAGGGAGATTGAAAACAGCATGAGAGATAGACAGAAGGGAGATGAAAACAGCATGAGAGGATAGACAGAAGGAGAATGAAAACAGCATGAGAGGATAGACAGAAGGGAGATTGAAAACAGCATGAGAGGATAGACAGAAGGGAGATTGAAAACAGCATGAAGAGATAGACAGAAGGGAGATTGAAAACAGCCGAGAGGATAGACAGAAGGGAGATTGAAAACAG